>NC_079223.1:43373141-43463501 GCF_029633865.1 Lampris incognitus | reverse complement strand
CACCCAATAAAGGCCATCCCGAGGAGCAGAGAGCACATTCTTCGGAGGCCATTTTAACTGTCAGAAGAGGAGGCCCATACTTGAGCATCAGGCTAAATGGATGTCCAATGCGCAGATGGATAGAGCACGTGAGCCGGCGTGGGACGGAGGAATAACGTGTATGCGAAAATAGCTCCACGCGCTGTCTTTCCCGCCATATCTGCAAAACAAAGAAGGCGATTATTCAGAATTAGTTCTGCCGAAACAGATCAAAATGCTGAGCACCACATGAGTTACATGAGGTACAGGCGTGTGCGCAGATTTGCCTCTATTGTATTTCTCTACAGGATACATTATGGCCCAGATAGCAAAATTGCTGTGACCCGGACCCGTCCCACACCTGACTTTCATCTTTCTTTCATCCAGTCCACGTACCGCGTGGAATGATGGCACGTGGGTGGTCCCCTCCTGTTTGCCAGATCTGGGCCAGAATCAAGCCGTAGCAATGCCACACGTGCCACATAGTTGCAAAAGGTGGCCCATATTTGTTTCGTGATATTTGGGAGATATTCACCATTAACCACACGGGCCACTTCAGGGTCACATCCAGACTACATGTTGCCGAGAGCACCGCATCTTTGCCAAAAAAAGGCCCCCCATTTGATTTGGCATATTTGAGCCATATTTGCTATTATACATGTGGGCCACTTCTGGCTCACATCCATTTTGTCAGGGCCAGAAGAAGACCATCAGTTGCCGCATCACTGCCTTAAGTGGCCCACATCCGGATGCTATTTGGGTACGGACGCTGCTGTTCTTCTTATGCTAGCAACAGTTGTTTTTCCTGCCGCATAGTAAAGAGGAGTAGAAGAAGAACGAGAGCATCTTGGTGAACCTCTCTGCTTGTAAAAAGCTATTGCACTATTTTTGCAAACTCTCAAATCAAGAGAATTTATTAGTGGAGACCTGCAGTACTCTCACTGTTTTCAGTTGGCATTCACCAAAATGTACTTGAAAAACGCAAACACCTGGGGTCTGTAATGCAGGCTATCCCCTCCCCCCAGGCCAGTAAATGATTACTTCCATTGTTGATTTATCTATTTTCACAATTAATCATTTAATCTATATCTATATATTCGTTTTACAATGGTATGAATTGGAGAAAGGCAAGCGAATCTTAGCATTTGTGAAACAGACTCTGTATAACTGTAGTCCATTGACTTCCGGTTTGTACTGCAGCGGTCATACCAGTTTCCTGTTTGTTGGCGTGTGCTATCGACATCGACATATTTTTCGCGATGCCCGCATCTGTGCATGTCGCTGACATTTATCCGTGGCAAATCTTGCAGGCATCGCGAAAAATATGCCGTTGTCGATAGCACGCGCCAACAAACAGGAAACTGCTATGACCGCTGCAGTACAAACCGGAAGTCAATGGACTACAATTATGCACAGAGCCGAATACTTGAGAGGCGTCAAACTACTACTCGATAACCCAAATTATGATCGATCAATTTTCTGTCGATTGACTAATTGATTGTTTCAGCGCTGGGTCCCCCCCCCCCCCCCCCCCCCCCCCACCCCCCCTCCCCCCCCCACCCCACTCCCTTTTGCACCCCACCCCCCCGCATGTGCAGGTGGCATTGGTCCTCCCCCCCCCCTCCCCTTGTTAGAATAGCTCCTGTCACGATTTCTCTTTTTCCCACACATCCTCGCAGCCGTTAGTCAAATTCTCCCTCTCCCACTGGTTCGAGTGGTTACAGATTCCCAACCACATCCTCCACACTGGCCACACAACTGTCTCCTACCAGCGATCACAGGGCAACCATATGGCCCCCGCCTGCTTTGACTGACCTCTTTAATCAGAGCCCATGTCAGAAAAACCAGAATGTCTTCTGGAGATGAACTTTGATTTTTTTTTTTTCATGCATTGTTCAGCTCTTGAGCGTTGGTGCGATCTGACCTGAGCGGTTCAGCGCAAGCAGAATAGGTGCAACAGCGCCGCCCTGTGGAGGACAGGACGAGCACATCCCTTTTCCCACGGAAATGATGTCTGCAGTCGATCCACAGCAGGGCGCGCTTTTATTTTACGGTACACTAATAAGACGCAACAGGCCGTACTTTGTATCAAATTAGACAAAGACCAGACATAATATGTTCTTTATTAGACAGTAAACAAACACAGTTATACCCTAATTAGACACCGTACACCTAAATTACGCTGTAGTTGGAAACCTCATATAACGCCGTATTAGACCCAAAACATACTATACTTAGACGCTATTAAACCAGATTGTAGTCTAATTAGAAACCAATCACATCTGGTCGCTGCTTCACACGTCCCTCGAGGCCTGGATGTTCTCAGGAGTCTCGTGAGGTTTTGTAGGCTGACAACGCTTCCTCCGCGCCCCCGCCTTACATACCATGTGACCATGTGACCCACCCCCAGCCCCACCACCCCACCACCCGGTACCGTCAGCCTACGGAGGCTCCCACCGTTAGACTCTTTTATTAGAGTCTCTCAGAGGGTAATTGGAACACTTTACGACAGAACTGTGCCGTAAACTAGAGCAGGGTTCCTACAGCTCAAGACCAGTTAGATTTAAGACTTAAGACTTTTTTTTAATACCGCTCGGAGTAACATTTAAGACCAATATTACAATAACCAAAATTGAGCAAGAAAAAAGAAACACGTCAGTTATTTAGGATTAGGGACAATTTTGCCCCAAAAGTTTATTGCAACATAAAACGCGACTTTCGGTCCAGTAAAAGAAGTTACATGATCTAGAGTGGAACACGTGGGAAACAAGGACATAAAACAACCTAAAAATCATGAATCGTCAGTAAAAAGGCACAATTGGCTGAGAACTATGGGATAGCGTTTCTACTGCATTTCATCGAGTATTTTGTCTTTTAGTGAAGCGTCACGTCATAGTAAATCCATCCATCCACCCATTATCCGAACCGCTTATCCTGCTCCCGGGGTCACGGGGATGCTGGAGCCTATCCCAGCAGTCATTCGGCAGCAGGCGGGGAGACACCCTGGACAGGCCGCCAGGCCATCACAGCTCCCCCCCTAGGGACAATTTAGTATGTCTGATTCACCTGACCTACATGTCTTTGGACTGTGGGAGGAAACCGGAGCACCCGGAGGAAACCCACGCAGACACGGGGAGAACATGCAAACTCCACACAGAGGAAAACCCGGGACGACTCTCGAGGTTGGACTACCCCGGGGATCGAACCCAGGACCTTCTTGCTGTGAGGCGACCGCGCTAACCACTGCGTCTCTATGCTGCCCCTATATCATATTGTAACGTGCATGGATAAGTAGACAAATGGAAACGGATGATCCGCTGTGGCGACCCCTAACGGGAGCAGCCGAAAGTAGTAGTAGTAGCATGGATGAGTAGACACGTTGGCCGCTGGCTGACGGTCTGACCCTTTGGTCGACTGCTTAACGTTGTCGCTTGCGGAGTGGGAGATACGGGTTCGCGTCCCGGCTGTGGCGGTTCCCGGGCTGCCCCCCTAATTCGCTACATTGGTGTCAGAACTGGGATGGGGAGACCGTAAGGCCATCGGAAGCGTAGGCGCCCAGAGGCGTGAAGGAGCTGATATGCTTAAGCGCGAGGACGCACTTCCCGAAGAAGGGGGGGGTAGTGTAACGCGCATGGATAAGTAGACACGTTGGCCGCCGGCTGACGGGTCGGACCCTTTAGTCGAGCGGTTAGCGATGTCTCCCGCGGTGCGGGCGATACGGGTTCGCTTCCCGGCCGCGGCAGTTCCTGTGGTTGCCTCCCGGATTCGCTACAATATCATATATCATATCATACAACATGGTTGCAGAAAAAGCAGAGTACCTCCCTTGCCATCTAACCTGGGTACTCCTTCACTGCCATGTATGGCATGGATCTGCTGACTTTCCTCAATTCTACCTCCATCTGTTGTAATTCTGCCATTTTTTTTATATTGATTCCTTAGGGAGTTGGATTTGGTGATCAGGTGTGCCAACAGGGTGCCAGACTTATGTGTATATGTAAGGCGCTAGTGCCATATACACCAGAAAGTTCAATCAGTTCATCTGGACACGTTTCCCCCAATCAACATTGTGTCCAGATGAACTGATTCATCTTTCTGGTATTTCCTTATCTGGATCGTCGAGCACGCCATAGCCCTATATATAGATATGATAAATACAAATATAATGTGTGTATTCTGCAATTATACTGAACATATTGCAAGTCAGTCCTCAATTGATTCAACTATGGACAACTAAAGTGGTTACGGAGAGTGTGTTGAAGTGTCCTTGAGCAAGACACTGAACCCCTAACTGCTCCTGATGAGCAGGTTGGCACCTTGCGTGGCAGCCTCCACCATCAGTGTATGAATGTGTGTGTGGATGGGTGAATATGAGGTGTACACTGTAAAGCACTGTGAGTGGTCGGCAGACTAGAAAAGCACTGTACAAATGTAGTCCATTTACCATTTATTTACAAGCCAGTCTTAACCGGTTCAATATGGCGGTGATGCTGACATATGATCCAGCAGTGAATGTGGCATCTATGTCCATATGGCTATGCTATAAAGGGTCTAATGGTAGGAAATAAAGATGGATTTCACTTCAGTTTGTGCTACAGATTTGTTGCAATGTGTCACGAATTACCCCACAAGAAAGTCCAACAACGGTGAGTAATACAGATGCAATGTCCTGGCAGCTCCCTAATGTTACTGGGGTCGAACAGTGACACGGCACGGTCTGATGTCTTAACTGGTATGGGAGCAGAGCATTGAGGAAGCATGGATCAGACCACGTAATACTACCTATAAACTCCATGGGACGCTGGAGAACATGCAGGCTATGAGGGAAGTGTGAAGCAGCGAGCAGATGTGATTGGTTTCTAATTAGAGTATAATTTGGTATAATAGTGTCTTAGTATATTTTGGGTCTAATACGGCATTAAATGAGGTTTCCAATTACATTTTGTCTAATTTGGTACAAAGCACATCTTGTTACGTCTTATTAATGTACCGTAGAATAAAGTGCGACTGAATTTTCTACCATGTTTAGGACCAAGTTTTATGCTGCGTCCCATCCAAAGTCCGAGGTCCCTCTCCTGTCTTAAAGTCTGCTGACCAGCTAGCCCCCATTTTCACACTGATTTTCAACAGATCACTGGAGCTGTGTGAAGTCCCCGCTCGATGGTGTTTTAAGCCCCCAACGTACTCTTCAAGGCAGCGCTGCATGGCAGGCGCTCCCCGCCCCCCTACAGTTTCAGCCAATCACAGCACTGGCGCTAGATTTCAACTTTTGCCCTCCTTCTGCACTGATAATACTACGAGCAAAGTGTCATGTTGTGTCGAGCCTTCTTAGTATTTTAATAATAGCGACTTTCATGTGTATTAGCAGTAGCGCTAGTAGTGCCCCTAGCGCATCCATTCAAAAAGCCATTTCTCCCAAAAACAAAACAAACGTCAATCTTAAAAGTGCAGCGTTTGACGTAAATATCCTCTGAAACGAAAGTTTGACTCGTGTACATTCACAAAAAGACCCTAGATTGCATTTTGGCTACAGTTTTGCTTTAACTTACTTAGCTGCTATGTCTAGATGTCTTACAACTTGCCTAAAGGATCAGTGCTTATTTAAACAACTACAAGACAACCTAGATTTAAGTGAGCTGCACAAAGGCGTGGTTGAGTGGGTGTCTTTCCAAAACTCCTTTTCCTTTAGGCGTCCAGTTGTTGCTATGTAAGTTGTAAGACAGTTTGCCCACCAAGCAAACAGGTCAGTGGAGGATGTAGTCAACATGGGATTGCACTACATCTTCCAACACCTCGACTCCCCAGGGACATACGCAAGGGTCCTGTTTGTGGACTTAAGCTCAGCATTCAACACCATCGTCCAAGACAACCTCCACTCCAAACTCACCCAGCTCACTGTACCAGCCCCATTTGCAAATGGATTAAAAAATTTCCTGACGGACAGGAGGCAGCTGGTGAGGCTCAGGAAAATTACATCCAGCACCCGGACAATCAGCACTGGCGCCCCCCAGGGATGTGTGCTGTCCCCTCTACTCTTCTCCCTCTACACAAATGACTGCACCTCAGGTGACCCGTCTGTTAAACTCCTGAAGTTTGCAGATGACAAAACCATCATTGGCCTTATCCGGGACGGTGACGAATCTGCATATAGACGGGAGGTTGATCAGCTGGCCCTCTGGTGCGGCCATAACAACCTGGAGCCAAACACGCTCATAACAGTGGAGATGACAGTGGAATTCAGGAGGAGTCCCCCAACACTGCCCCCCCCTCAAAATACTAAACAACATGGTGTCTACAATGAAACCTGCAGATTTCTGGGTTCCACAATCTCCCAGGACCTAAGGTGGGCATCCAACATAGACACAACCATCAAAAAGGCCCAGCAGAGGATGTACTTTCTCCACCAGCTCAGGAAGTTCAACCTGTCTGAGGAACTGCTGATTCAGTTCTACACTGCAATACGGTCTGTCCTCTGCACATCCATCACTGTCTGGTTTGGATCGGCCATCAAACAGGACAGGGACAGACTGCAATGGACAGTTAAGTCTGCAGAGAAAATCACTGGTGCCAACCAGCCCCCCATTCAGGACTTATACACCTCCAGAGTCAGGAAGCAGGTAGACAACATCACTGCAGACACATCACACCCTGGTCACAACCTGTTCCAACTCCTCCCCTCTGGTAGGCGCTACAGAGCACTGTACCCCAAAACAATCAGATATAAAAAGTTTCTTTCCGTGGGCTATCCTTCAAATGAATGCTTAACAGTCAAATAAATCCAACCATGTTGTATATACTATACTGTACATTGTACGTATACTGGTACACTCTGCCATGTCCATCTACCTCAGGCATGTATGTAAGTAACCTGCTCACATCTATTTCAGCATCTCTGATATATTCTCTGCACCACTGCACTTTATCACCTCTTATTTCACCTGTATAAATCAATCCTTGTGTATACAGTGCATCTTGAAAGTAGTCAAACCCCTTCACGTTCCCCACATTTTGTTATGTTACAGCCTTATTCCAAAATGGATTAAATTCCTTTTTTTTTCTCATCAATCTACATACAACACCCCATAATGACCCCAGTTTTTTATTTTCAATAAATTTGCAAAAATTTCTACAAAACCTTTTTCACTTTGTCATTATGCGGTATTGTGTGTAGATTGATGAGAAAAAAAAAGGAATTTAATCCATTTTGGAATAAGGCTGTAACATAACAAAATGTGGGGAAAGTGAAGGGGTGTGAATACTTTCCGGATGCACTGCATATCTGAAAGATTGTTGTATTGTAGTGTTGTTATTCTATGTTAAGTACACTGAGAGCGCCACGAAACCGGAGTCAAATTCCATGTATGTGCAAACCTACATGGCCAACAAACATGATTCTGACTATTTTAATTAAATACAGGCAAATACACATACTTTGTGCTGCCTTTTAGTTGATGGTTTACCATTTACACCATGCGCCTCCATGGGTGCTGCCATTGTTGTGACGTCAGACAACTGCGTCTCCATGAAGTCGAGGTAGCTGGATTTGCCCCGAGTTTACAAGTAGGAACTCTGAGTGGCGTTCCATTGTACTTGTTCTAGTAGGATGTGGGAAATCTCGAATTCTGAGTTGCCTGGAACGCAGCATTAACATTACTACGTTGTGGTCAGAGTAAAAGACAGACAGATGACTAATTCAAATAAATTTATTAAATACAAAAATGACTTTTTGGCAGTGCAGCATAGAATAATTGAAAACACAGTATTTGGTAGAATAAGAAAAAACATTTGTAATGTTTAAGTTAAACCAATTGACAATATAATTACTAAAATACCGTTTTGAACTGGGAGGAAAAAAAAGCCGCTTTACTGAAATCACATGCTAAACGGTTGATGTCCAACTGCAAGAAATGTTTTATCTAATGTTGAAAAGATACACAAGGTGTACTAAAAGATGTTCCGGTGCATGTTAAAAATCAAAAACTTATTTTTGTAAATCTGTATAAACTCTAAAGCACCATAATGAAAAGTTGCCAGCATCAGTCACAATGAGATTGAGAAAGAGACTGGCTCATCAGCTAGTGCTGTCCTAAGACTGTCTTCACCCCCCCCCCAAAAAAAAAGACAAAGATGAAAATAAAGACCCACAGGAAAGCAGAAATGCAGCATGTGACAGTGTTTCTACTAAATTCTCAGGACAAAAAAAAAAAAGGTGGTGTCTCTAAAAATGCCTCGGATATGAACGCTAAATAAAGTAAAATAGAGGGGATGTTGCAAAATGTATACACTTTGAATGTTGCAAAATGTACACATTTTGAATGTTGCAAAATGTGTACATTTTGCAACATCCATAGGGGAGACATAGGGGTTTCTTTGAGAACAAACTACAACGTGTTGTGACATGAAAGAAAGGAAAGCAAAGTATCAGTATAAATAGAAACATAAATAGCTCTCAACTATGCCATGCATAGTTTAGGATAAAGCGTAGTGTGGACTGGACTTAAACAAGGTGCATGTGGCCCTCTGTTCTGGTCTAGTGGAAACTGCAGCCTAAGCCAGCGGGTTTTAATAATGCACTGTCTAGTGTTTCACACCCTATGAAAGAACACTGCTGTTTTTTTCCACTGCAGATAAGGGGCCATTTGTTGAATTATCTTTGGTTCAGTGAAATACTGTTCGAGGTCTCGGGGTCAAAAAATATGATAGTTTGCAAAGAACAGACATTCATTAGGTGAACCATGAAAAAACCATGACCCCCATAGTTTGAATGTTTTTTGTAAGGCATTGTGTCTCACGACAACTATATAAAGTTCACCCCAGCCATGTCAACACTACAAAAAGAAACTATGACAAGTTTTCCCACACAAACACACACACAGTGTGTGTGTGTGTGTGTGTGTGTGTGTGTGTGTGTGTGTGTGTGTGTGTGTTACAGCCAAGATCCCACGCTTTTCCATACAAAGCTCTTTGATGCTTTGGTATGCAAAATGTTGCTCCAATAAAGCTTTCTTACAACTGTAATAACAACTACATTTAAGAAAGCTATAAAGGGGCTTTTCTTCCGTAAATGGTAACATCAGCGAGTGCTCTACTGAGCCTCCCTCGCTCCTCTAAGCCACAGGGCGGAGGGAAGATCCATAGAGACCAATGTAGAAGATTATTAATATTAAGCAAAGGAACATAAACCCAATTTTTTAGTGAATGCTTTCTTCAGTCCTCCAGCTGGGCCTACTGAAAGTCAAAATGGCAGATATGTATCTACGTAACTGCTGTGTAATAACCGTTGAGTAGGCATGAAGAGTGTGTATTCAATTTTGACAAAGGACAACCAAAACCGTAGTTGCAAAAAACGTGAAGAGTGATAACAATAACAATCATAACAACAGATTGAACCCATTTGTCAATACAAGTTTTGTTTTTGTGTTCCCTCTAGAGTCTTGTGTCACTTATTGTTCGCATGTCTTTGTGTGCGATCATATTTACTGTAACGTTGTCCACAGCACAGGCTCCGGGTACCTCTGTGGGGCCCGCTGCAGCCGGCTGGCTGAATGAGAGATCTGGTCTGGCTTTGGGAGGAACTGAAAATTAAAGTCAGTCTCTGCTGGTGGGTCTTTGGTCGGGCGGTATTGGCACGTGAACAAAGAGCGGGACGTAGGCCGAGATGAGAGCTCCAGTCTGAGCCATAAACCTAAAACAGAAGTCGAGGGCTGTGGCGAATCCTCGCCCAGAGCGTCACAGATCCAACACCGAGGACCCTTTGTAAATGAGGCAAAACAGTTGAATTTAAGCAGTTGCTGTAATCCTACATAGATTTAGCAGCCAGTTAAAGTATAAAATAGGTTATCCAACACTGGGGGTCAACTCGTTCCAGTAAGTGAAATCGCAGACTTAAAATAAAAAGATATTCTCATATGTGACTAGTTTGAGTCAGAATTTCTAAAAGGAGTAGGTTTCCCATTAATATCTGAGATTATTTGGCAGATACTCTTTTTTTTTTTTTGCTCCTATCCACAACAGGGCCTTAACAATTTTAACTGACGGCCAGCTCAGCTTCCCCCTTCATCTCGGTGGAGGGGAAATGGCTGTGTGTCTGAGGTTACGCTGTATCCCTTAGAACCCGAATATCGGCTGTGGTCCTATCTTAAAACAGCTCTGGTCCTTTCAATAAGTCTTAATGAGTTCAGTCAAGAGAACGTAGTCTGTTCAGTATCAGTTCCCCTGGCCCGGTCCGTGCTACCCCGTTTCCCACACAACGCTGAGGAAAAAGAGAAAGCTGTCCTCAAGGCTGCCAGGGCTTCCTGTCCTTGCCTTTTTGATCGGGAATGTGTTTGTAGCGACACTTGTCACCAAAATGGCAGCCAGTGGTTCTCCAGAAGTAGCACTCGTCTCCATTGACCGGGCCGCTCCGCCTGTTGCTAGGACATAAGGACGATTATGAGCTCAGTGGGTGATATCCATGTCACGAACACCTCCCAGACATGAGGCACAAGTAAAAACCATCGCAAAACCCAGCTCTACGATTAACAATACTAGAACGAGATTTTATAGGGAGGCCAAAATTCTCCTTACCTAGCAGCAGTTGCCCCAGCCTGCTGTGGTACTGGAAGGACCTTCTGAGTGCGGCGGTCGGGATAGCGCACTACCAGACGTGTGTTCTCAATACTATAACCCTGTGGGGGCGGGGGGGGGGGGCATGGACACAGTTATGAGGGCATAGAACTGCAACAGGGTGAGAGAGGGGAAGTCGTACAGTCACTCACGTTCAGTTTGTCCATGGCACGAGCTGCCATATCGGCGTTCTTGAAGTTGACAAAGGCACAAAATCTCTCGTGTAATACCCTGATGCTGTCTATCTCACCATATCTGCGAAAGAAAGCAGACGCCCGATGTAAAGGTCACGCCAGTTTACCATCACGGCTGAAATGGTAGATTTTCATTTTTAAAAAAAGAGGAAAAAAAAATCTCCGCCATAAAAATGTCAAACCCCAAGTTGTGTTACTCTGAACCGTGATTTGCGTCAGGTCATTTGGTTTGCCGTAACTACAGAAAAATCCAGAGGAACAGGCTCGTACGTTTTAAAAAGGTCCCATAAGAGTTTCTCAGTCAGCTCCGTTGTCACGTTTCCAACCCACAAAGATGGACAAGGGCTTTTGAAAGAGAGAGAGAGAGATGGGATAGAATTTAAAATTACAAAAAAAGAACCTACAAAAGACAACTAAAGTACAAGGTCATCCATAAAGACACGAATGTACGCCACATATCACAAGACCCGTGGGAAGGTCAACCCTCTGACCCCCGACAAACATCAAGTGATAATGGTCACTCACCCCAGGTTGGCTGTGGAGAACTCTTGGCTCCCCACTGCAGGGACACAAAGCATCGGCATTCATGAACTCGAATTAAAAAAATATCTATCCATCCGTCCATCCATTATCCAAACCGCTTATCCTGCTCTCAGGGTCGCGGGATGCTGGAGCCTATCCCAGCAGTCATTGCACGGCAGGCGGGGACACACCCTGGACAGGCCGCCAGGCCATCACAGGGCTGACACACACGCACACATTCACACCTAGGGACAATTTAGTACACCCGATTCAGCTGACCTACATGTCTTTGGACTGTGGGAGGAAACCCACGCAGACATGGGGAGAACATGCAAACTTCACACAAGAGGACGACTCGGGACGACCCCCCCTCCCCCAACGTTGGACTACCCTGGGGTTCGAACCCAGGACCTTCTTGCATAACACAGAAACATCTACAAACTCAAATCGTTGAATTTGCAGAGAACGAGTCACAATATACTGCCTTCTCTGACACGGGAGTATATGCATGCTGTTCTATACATTACTGCTCCCCAGTGTTACAAGTTGGAAATGCAGGCCCTCTTGGCCTTTTTCCCTATAAAATGTGTATGTGTGCGTGCAGAGGTCTGCAGTGTGCGAGTATGAGTTCTTACCCCTGCAAGCCTCAGGACAAGAAGCCAGGACAGCTTGTACTGTGCAGAACTTCTCTAGCAATTGGATGCTTTGTGTTTCCTCAAAACCCATCTCCTAAGCAATGATGCACAGACAGACAAGATTTAAGCGCACACACACAAAATCATTAATGATAACAGTCAAATATCCATTTTAATGACAGTATACAGCAGGTCACAGGTAAAAGAGGACACCTTACAGCAAACTGGTTTGATGGTTGCCTTGTGAGTCGGTGTGTTTACCATTAACTGCAGGACTCTGCAGTTGAACAGCTCATTGACTGCCTCATCACAGTTTTTGTCCAACTTCAGCACTTGCTCCATGGCTTTCTCCGCCTCGCTGTATCTCTACAAATTTGCGTACACGCACCATGAGAGATCACTGATGGTTGATCAATAAGTGAGGTTGAGATTGTGACATTATCCAATATGATCTGTGAGCTTTTTGTTTGTTTAATGCAGTGTTGCATTATCAACACTATCATTGCCAGTGCCTACCTTCATGCCCATGAGAGCACTGCCCTTGCGGAAATGTCCTTTTGGCCAGTCTGGTGCCAGCTGGATAGACCGCTCTGCATCTGCCAGGGCTTGAGGGTATTGCTCCAAGCAGATATAGCAATAGGAACGATTCCCAAAAAACCTAGCGGAAACAATAAAATGGATGATTAAAAGCAGCCTATATCATCCCATATCGTCCCATAAGTATATTGTGAGCATCGTTGATGTACCTGTAATCCTTGGGGTCATATCTAATGGCTTCTGTAAACATGCTGACTGCCAAAGCGTACTGCCCTTCATTTACCAGCTTGATCCCTTTTTCTGTGGGAAAAAAAAAATACATGCCAATGATTTCCTCTGGCAAACAGACAGCCTGAGGCCTCTACTGGCCACACAGCATCTAGGGACGAGCTGTACAAAAGAGAGGGTGTTTAGCTGATTTCGAGGATAGAATACCTCATTGGATGGCGGTTTACACAAGGTTTGCGCTAACCAAGAATTTTGCATCATTTACTGAATTGTAAAAGTGTTGACAGATCATTCCAAATGGCATCTGTCAATTTGACGGGATAGACATACGGAATTTCCGCTTCCGGTGTGGGAAGATGGCGGCGCAAATTCACGTTTGCAGCGGCCTTGCCCAGTACCGGCATGGGAAGATGGCGGCGCAAATTCACGTTTGCGGCAGCCTCACTCAGTACCGTCCATGCAGTGTCTTTGTCCACGTCTGCATCTTAAGATTGTCTTCGTTTGATGGCTGCGAGAGCTGGCACTGGATCGGACGGGAGAATTTGGTCTGCTGCGTCCTGTGGGCCCAAGGACTACAGCCCTGACCGGAGCTGCGCCCGAAGAGAAAACACAGAGGGCGGTCTGACAGGACGCAGAAGCGGGGCAGGCTAAGCTAACTGCTAGCCCATGCAGACCGGCAGTTCCAACAGTCATCCTGGCTGGCATTCGTTCCCTTGGACAGTGATTTTTTTTTTTTTTTTAGTTTAGATACATGTGTCCTTGTAGTTTTTGTATGTGTTTTTGTCTCTGTGTTGCACTGCTGTGGGTTGGGGGAAACGATGTTTTGTTTCATTTGATGTGCAGAAGTACATGAAATGAAACGACATACAAAGTGCTTCTGATTCCCCTTTGTCAGCATTTTGAGAAAACTCTTGACTTCTATTCCGGTCATTTCTTGTGTGGACACAGGGGAGCGGAGTGACTACGGCATGGAGACATTTCCAATTCAAAAGGGTATACATGTAACCAACACTGCTAAAGCATAATCAGATTGTGGTAGACCGGCATGTTCCTGTGTGTGTAAAGGGAGCGCAATCATTTAAAATGCACAGCCAATATGTGCAAACACAAGGTTCCAGTTTTAATTGCCGTTTTTATTTATTTATTTATTTATTTTCATAATTCCACATTTTTAATTACAGCCCTTGTAAAGCTAGTTGTAGTGTTGGCATGAGGCATTATAATCAACACACGCACAAAAGCACAGCAAACTAGAAGTACACTCAGTAGGAGTAGTAATGGCAAAGCACTTCTTTTCACTGTACTGAATCATTAGAATCAGTTCATTCAAAAGATTTATTCAAAAGATTCGCTCACCGAATCGTTCAGTGCTTGACTGGAGCTCCGACTGCGTAAATCCCGCTCGCTAAACTGAAACACGGCCGAAAGCTCAGTTCAGCTCACTAACTAGTGGACTGAACGGTCATTCGTGAAGGACAGGGCAGCGAACTGAGAATTTAGCTGGATGAAGACATCATTTGCAAACTGAAAGCTGCTATAAATAAACAAAGTCCCACCCTGTTACATAAAGCACATATAGTTTCACGACTCCCAATTCCATCCATCCATTACCCAACCGCTTATCCTGCTCTCAGGGTCGCGGGGATGCTGGAGCCTATCCCAGCAGTCACTGGACAGCAGGCAGCGAGACACCCCTGACAGGCTGCCAGTCCATCACAGGGCCAACACACACATTCACACCTAGGGCGTGTCGAAACCCCTGGCGAAACTCCTCACTGTCAGGTGAAAAGAAGCGGCTGGCGACTCCACATGTATCGGAGGAGGCATGTGGTAGTCTGCAGCCCTCCCCGGATCGGCAGAGAGGGCGGAGCAGCGACCGGGACAGCTCGGAAGAGTGGGGTAATTGGCTAAAAATACAACTGGGGAGAAAAAGTTGTTGACTTGACATCCGTAAATGGATCCAGCGTGTCTGTGCCTACGATCACTGTGTACATTCAGTGAAGGACTCACTGGAGCATGCAGCACTTCCTTGCAGTGAAAGGATCTGAGAGTGTCAGGCTCAACCACTTTTTTGTTTCTTTCATATTACGGGTTTCACTACACACTGCAAACAAAGAAAGGTAGTGTGATTTAAAAAAAAAAAGTTCTGGGACTTTCAAATGTAGCCCGAGTGTACCCCTGCACATTCGCTCACAACTGACACAGCTCAACTGAGCCGACCCGAGAAACGAACGGATCGTTTCAGTAAGTGATTCAGTGCATTCAACCCACAAGATTCGTTCTTGTGAACGAATAATTCGTGAATGACGACGCTACAGTAGAGCGCAGATCTCCGCCAAGGCGTATCGCCCCTTCTCCGCCGCTCGGACTTGGCGACAAACCACCCAGTTATCTGGTGCGCCGACTTATGCGAAAAACCAGCTGAGGAGTCAGCTCTCAGTTGTGGTATGACGCAGGTTTTTCAAAGGTTTTGAATCACCGCAACCATGAGAGGCCCTTGAGTCATAACCGTACACAAAAACCAATAGGCTGACAGGCCCAGTAGTGTGAGATGAGCAGTGGACAGACACACACACACACACAGACAGAAAAACCAGGGTTATTCCCACAGAAAGTGAAAGAGTAGAATGGAGATTCCCATTTAAGTCAACATAGCTGGACGGTCAGAGCGGCGGGCATTTTTATTTGAATCGCTGGCACTGCAAAGAATTGTGACCGTTGCAGAGAGGCTAACCCACGGACATGTGTTGTCACCATGACGGCTACCAACAATCACCGTTTTCTTTCTGAACCACTCAAATGACCACGGCAAACTTTTCGATGTCCTTTCTACTCTCACTCAAGTTCTACGGTTTTTCCCGAGTCGATTGAACTGGAAATATGGGAAAAGTTTTTAATATGCAGCGCTCAAGCTAAAATAGCTACCCAATAAAAAGGTTCTGACGGTCGGTCTGGATGTGCAACCTCCTAGGTCAGTGTTTCTCAACCCAGTCCTCAAGGAAGCCCTATCCTGCAGATTTTCATTGTAACCCTGCATAGGTAGCCCTGCTTGTACTTACTCGACCAATCATCTGGCAGCACTTAATTATGCAAGGTGCGCAACATCTGACAAAATTCACTGCTGATTGGTTGAATAACTACAAACAGGTACCTATTCAGGGTTGCAAAGAAAATATGCAGGATAGGGGGTTCCTTGAGGACTGGGTTGAGAAACACTGTCCTAGGTGGACCCTCACATGAATGCAACCGAGTCTGATACGAACTTGCACTTTCCAAAAAGAAAAGGTCTGCTATGCGACCTTTTCGGTCTAACCCTAGCCCCATCTTTATTTTTATAAAATAATAAAGCTGGGTAAACCCTTTACGATCACGCATGCGCGATTCAGATCAACGGTTGACCAACCCAGTATCACGCCAAAGCGTGTAATACACCCGCCGGTCCAACGTGTCAGCGTCACGGTTTGCCTCACCCAGGCGTGAAAAGTACACGCATGTATGAAGGTGCAGTGCCAGCAGGGGGCGATGATCAGGGTTAGGGTTCGACTCTACCGCCAAATGAAACGTAATAAACATGACAACGCTCATAAAATTTTTAAAAATATAGCAGCCGTGTATCGTCATCTTACCTGATGGGGAGGAATTTTGGAAAATGCTGTATGCTTCTTTTCCTCCGTGCGGAGTTGCTGGCATTGAGTTAATCATCGCCCCCTGCTGGCACGGCACCTTCACACACACGTGTGCTTTTCACGCCTGAGCAAGGCAAACCGTGACACCGACACGTTGGACCGATGGGTGTCTTACGCATTTTGGCGTGATACTGGGCTGGGTTGACTCAGATCGGACAGCGACAAGAATATGCAACACTTCCTGTTTTGACTGCAACCTAGAGGAAGTTGTTCTTTTATAACTTTTGCTTTTTTTTTTTATTATCAAAATTCTTTGAATAACTTTTGATCACGTCGCCGCCCGATCTGTGTCAACCGTAGATGCGAGTCCAGTTGACTCAAATTGGGCAGCGACAGAGGGCAACGTTGGCCGAGCGAGCTAGAGAGTGACTGAAGAGAGGGAGCGGTGTTACCGACAACGTTTTTCAAAGGTTTTGAATCTGTGCAACCACGAGAGGTTCTTGATCATACAGGAAAATTTTTTTTTAAGGCTGATAGGCCCAGTAGTATCCGAGACTAGCCACGGACGTGGACACATACACACACCCAAACCCAAATATCTGTAATCATGAAAACAAACATGACAGGTACCAAAAAAAAAAAGACTATTATGCACCATTTTTACAAGCCCGTCTGTCACAGCGATAAATCATGGTTAATTATAGCGCAACCCCTGAGCTTACATCACCTCCTACAAAGCTGTATCCACATCTCCTCACCTGTTAGTGACGCACTTCTCTTGGTCACAGCATCAGATCCATTCATCTGCAACAACATGATTATCGTCATCAGGTTAATGTCACAACCACGCTGCCGTACTCGGCCATCAGAAATCGCTCTTATTATACCCGTCCTCTGCCATGGCTTGCCCTTTGAATAACGCATTGCTTGTGAACAAATGAGTGAGTAGAACTGCACAGTTCTGTTGAGCATGAAAAATAGTGTGAAGGAGTTTCCATTTCTGCTGAAAAGTCTATCCACCCATCCATTATCCGAACCGCTTATCCTGCTCTCAGGGTCGCGGGGATGCTGGAGCCTATCCCAGCAGTCATTGGGCGGCAGGCGGGGAGACACCCTGGACAGGCCGCCAGGCCATTACACAGGGCCCACACACACACACACACACACTCATGCCTAGGGACAATTTAGTACGGCCGATTCTCCTGACCTACATGTCTTTGGACTGTGGGAGGAAACCCACGCAGACACGGGGAGAACATGTAAACTCCACACAAAGGACGACCCAGGGCGACCCCCAAGTTGGACTACCCTGGGGCTCGAACCCAGGACCTTCTCGCTGTGAGGTGACCGTGCTAACCACCGCGCCGCCCACCAAAAAGTCTAGTGCCGTGTATATGTTTTGGTTAATAGCAACTTAAGAATCATATTTCCACAAGCTAGGTAATTCACTGGTCTTCAGTAAGCCTAAACTGTACTGCAGCCTATAGTTGAGCTGAAGTAGGTCAGTGTATATGCAGTCCAACAGCTGTTTCCAATCCCAAACACCCGTCACGTTTGGCCTTGGACCCGCCAGAGTGACCAGCATCTCTGTCATGTCAGCAACGGAGAATGTGGTGCTACATCATTCAGAACCAATCTGCTCAGAATGTCTGTCAGCGTCCGTTCACCTCTCTCCTGGCCTCGTTCTCCTTGTTCTCTTTAGACCTGCGACTCGAGCCTTTGGGTTTGATATGGCTAGCGGCATTAGCAAAGAAGGCACTGCTCACGTCCCACTCTGGCTCCTGAGGGACACAGGGAAACGGACAGCTCTATCCATTAGCGGAGTGACGCAGGCATTAAGACCATTTCTGTCCTAGGTCTCCGTGCTCTCAGGCTCTTACCTCTTCACTGGGCCCGTCTTGGGGCTGGTGAACCTCCTTCATCTCTGAAGAAGCCATGGCGGGGACAGGGGGGCACTTGTGCGGGGTGAGCGGTTTCTCTGCGCTTTCCTCCTCTTTTGGCTCGTTCCTCTCCTCTTCGCCGGCGACCTCCGCTTCCGACTCGCTCTCCTCCAAGTCGGACTCGCCGCCACCGTCCTCGTCTTCATCCTCCTGACGTGTACAAGTACATAAGCGTGAGCAGTTTGAAAGTAAAAGCAGACGCAGAACTTATGGCCCCGTGGCGTAATCAAATTGCCGTACCTGCTCAGCACTCTCGCTCTGCTTCACCTGCTCCTGCTTCCGTCGCTCCCGGCGGCGCTGTAACGCGATGCGGGATTTTTACACACCAGGGGAAAACGTGGCTTGTAAAGTCACGCAAAGCATTTGATTTTTTCAATTTACGAGGGACATTTTCTGGTGCCTGTGTGCACGGATGTTACGGAGGTACAGGTGTAGAGGCAGAGTGCGTGTGCTCACCTTCCTCTTGGCTCGACGCCGCTCTGCTCGCCGTTTGACCTTTTCCTCCTCACTCAGACCCTCCTCTCCGGTAATTGTGTCCTGTCGAAACACACACACACACACACACACACACATACTTACACTTTTTACTCTTCCAGCAGCAAATATGCCCCGTCAGTCAGGTGCAATATGTTTACCTGTGAAACAGAGGTATCAGTGGGGTCAATGGTCGCTGCGCCACAGTCCATCTGCTGCTCCTCCTGTTGGACAGCGGGGCCTGTAGGGAATAAACAACACATATGCCTTATACATCATCATCATAACTTCCTTAGCACTCCACTGTCTACACTGTAAGCTGCCCATTTCTGGGGACCACATATGCAGTCGGTGGCAACGTCTCCTCACAAGATGGGACTCGGTTACCCTCTAGTCTTCACCAGATACAGGGCAGACTGAGGGTACTGTGAGCCAACCAGGTGTTGGGAACTTTGCACTAGAGTTAAAAATCGATAAATCGGCGCACGATTTATCGGTCAGCTTATCGGTATCAGCCAACAATTGTTTAAAATGTGTTATCGGCATAAGGGCAGATACAGTGGAAGCTGCTTAAGGTGATCACATTCATCCAAGCCCATGTTATCACTATAAGTGGTTGATCACTTTTAGCAAAGTCAAGGGTTTTTGTTGTTCGTTCTTGATTTTTCGGACAACCACCTAATTGACATATCCATCCATCCATTATCCAAACCGCTTATCCTGCTCTCATCCATCCATCCATCCATTATCCAAACCGCTTATCCTGCTCTCATCCATCCATCCATCCATTATCCAAACCGCTTATCCTGCTCTCATCCATCCATCCATCCATTATCCAAACCGCTTATCCTGCTCTCATCCATCCATCCATCCATTATCCAAACCGCTTATCCTGCTCTCAGGGTCGCGTGGATGCTGCAGCCTATCCCAGCAGTCAGTGGGCGGCAGGCGGGGAGACACCCTTGACAGGCCATCACAGGGCTCTCTCTCTCTCTCTCTCTCACACACACACACACACACACACACACACACACACACACACACACACACACACACACACACACACACACACACACACACACCTTAGGGACGATTTAGTACGGCCGATTCACCTGACCTACAGGTCTTTGGACTGTGGGGGGAAACCGGAGCACCCGGCTGAAACCCACGCAGACACGGGGAGAACATGCAAACTCCACACAGACGATGAAACCGGGACGACCCCCTGAGGTTGGACTCCCCCTGGGCTCGAACCCAGGACCTTCTTGCTGTGAGGCGACCGCGCTAACCACTGTGCCGACTGTGCCGCCCTACTTGACATATACACTTATTAAATATATAGCCTAATGAAACAGACAACTTCTCAATCTTAGTAGACAGTAGCCTACTGTCAGCTATTGTACCATCAAAAGATATCAGCCGTAGGGGCCGACCGATAATCAGCATTTTCACGATTATCGGATTTATCAAATTGCTGATAAAATTTTAAAATGCGCTGCTTTGGCTCTGATGCAGCTACCCCTCTGTCTGTAGTCACCACCCTGTGGTCTCAAGCCCACAGCACTATCCCCACTATGACAGGCTATTATAATAGCCTATCGGATGGTGCTACAAATAGCCTGACATGTAAACCAATAAACACTGAAGGCTACAGTGCCACAGGCGGGCACACAGTAACGCATTTGCAGACCGGAGCACCTGTGGTGAGCGAGTGGAGGTGCGTTTCTGAGGTAAGGCAGCAGATACGCGGAAGCCGCAAAAACACCACAATCTTATGATCTATTTCTACGGTGGCCAAGAATGTGCCACGGAGAGCCATGCAGGTTTTCATTCCAACCCGACTCCACACCAGGTGACTTCACTGATACGGTCTTCCTCTTTGGTTGAAGGGTTGCTAATCAGTGAAATCACCTGGTGTGGAGTCCGGCTGGAATGAAAACCCGCATACACGTGGCTCTCCATGGCACATTGTTAGCCAGCCCTGGTCTATTTCTATGACGACAGGCATGCCCAGTTTCCCAGCTACACCACTGGAAATGCCAGAATAATGCACTTTGTTGCAGCGATATACAGTAAACCGTTACGAAACGAGGGCGGCACGGTGGCGCAGTAGTTAGCACAGTCGCCTCCCAGCAAGAAGGTGCCACATACCCACATCCGGCTTCCCACCCAGACATGGCCATTTGTGTCTGTAGGGATGCTTGACCAAGCCGGAGGTAACACGGGGATTTGAACCGGCGATCCCCGTGTTGGTCGGCAACGGAACGCAACAGTCGCTTGAGTCACTCAAGCCGAGGAGTACCTGGCTGCAGAACGGTGCAGGGTTCAACGTCGAACGTTCAACCCCACCCACCCACCCCTAACCCCAACACTTTTTAACCCCACCCACCCATCCCTAACCCCCTTTAAAAGGAACCAAAAAAAAGGGGGGGGTACCAGTCATGATAGGCAGTGTTAATACTAATATCGGGAACGGCCCTGAAAAAAACGTATCGGTGGACCCCGAATCAGCCGCTTCAAACAAGAACTTAAAATGGACTGCAGGTTATATCAACATCACCTCGCATCGTCTGAAGCACATTTCTCATGACGGTGAGCCGAGTCAAGTAAGCCTATACGCCACTTCAGGATATCTGGGGGTTTCGGGGGCCGATCAGAGCAGAGGCAGTGCCACTCCGTACCGTACCTTTGTTTAAACACTTTGTGAATTTCAAATGTATGAAAAAAACAAAATGATCACAATAAGCAGATTGAACAAACAGTAGTAGCATAGGAGGGACTCTATCTGATGACCATTGTCCCCCCTCCCCCTTCCTTTTTCTCCCCAATTGTACTTGGCCAATTACCCCACTCGTCACGAGCTGTCCCGGTCACTGCTCCACCCCCTCTGCCGATCCGGGGAGGGCTGCAGACCACCACGTGCCTCCTCCGATACATGTGGAGTCACCAGCCGCTTCTTTTCACCTGACAGTGAGGAGTTTCACCAGGGGGGACGTAGCGCGTGGGAGGATCACGCTATTCCCCCCAGTCCCCCCCCCCGAAAAGGCGCCCCAACTGACCAGAGGAGGCGCTAGTGCGGCGACCAGGACACATACCCGCATCTGGCTTCCCACCCGCAGACACGGCCGATTGTGTCTGTAGGGATGCCCGACCAAGCCGGGGGTAACAGGGGGATTCGAACCGTCGGTTCCCATGTTGGTAAGCAACGGAATAGACCGCCGCGCCACCCGACGACTGATTTCTATCGTATTAAAATTATGCCGGATACGTCGTACCAACATGGCGACATTATTTGAGCCACCACCGCCAATAGCTGCAGGTCACGCCACAGCCTACAAAGAAACGTAGGCCCTTTTCCCTTTCACAACACAATGTTTTCATTTGCGGCGATCAGACGTTTAACAGGGAAGACTTCATTCTTCTGTTGCAGAACAAATGTAAGAGCACAGGTGTTTGAAAATGTTATGCCCAAATAAATATTACGTCTTCTCCATGTAAGCTGAAGCGAGTATGAGTGGTCCATGTCAGCTGACAGGTATGTTAGTGTCTGTTATGCAACACGGTGTAGTTGTTGACACAGCTTTTCAGTATGTAAATTCCTTTTTCACAGTGCGGCGAGGGAAGAAGAATTCACTTAATTATCCTTTTTCAACTGGAGGAAGAAATATGAAAACCGACTGGAAAAACTTAGATAAACGGTATCTAGCAACTGGTTAATAACAATGTGCTGCTATTAGCACACAACCACACCTGAACACATGCCTCGGCAGTCTCAAAGGACTGGCGGTGTTACCTGGTAGGTACCCGCAGTTGCTCAACAAACTGAATCCATTAGACGAGAGGAATTCCCTCAATTAATTATTCGAATAATTCTGCTATTGCAACAATATCCCAGAGGCCAATACTGCCAACCCTCACACGGGGGCACCAGAAGACGTGGGTGCAACAGGGTTCTCAAACCAGTCTCAGAAAAATCACTCTGCTTTGATGGACCGGCGGCCTGTCCAGCGTGTCTCCCCACCTGCCGCCCAGTGACCGCTGGGATAGGCTCCAGCATCCTCGCGACCCCGGTCGGGACAAGCGGCTTGGAGAACGGATAAATGGAAGTGGAAGCGATCTGTGCTCATCTCCTTCGGAGAATGCAGACACTTGGAAAAAGTGTGGTGTTTAGTAACGCGGCAAGTGTTTATCAGACACGGGCATCTACACTAAACAGTAAACCTACAGGTGAAGAGCTGAGACACGTGGCGGTATTGCAATGAAACTGAAAGTTCACCGTGGAAGTTATCAGTTATCTGCCAAAATTACAATATCGTGTGTCCTTGATTAGAGCCATCATCATTTCATGATGCATTATGTCCCCACTGCCGCCAACCGGCATTGGTGGAGAGAGGTGACTTAATATGACAGGTCGCGCCCACTTCCAAAAAAACAGAACCAAGAGTATGTTCTTGTCCGTTTCTGAGAGACAAGAATGACTGCCAGACTTGGCTGGTGTTGGCTGGTGTTCCCTTGACCCCCCCCCCCAAAAAAAGAGGAACAAGACAGGAGACTAGTTCCTGTGATTCGAAGAGAAGCAGAGACGAGATGTCAGTGTGTACGAAACCTAAAACCAGGTCGAGGAAATACTGCAATTTTAACACAAGTGATAAATTTCTGTAATCTTTCGAGAGGCGACACAACTGGCGCCTCTTCTTTCGCCTCCACTCGCAGTACTTACTCTGCAGTGCCTCCCGACCTAAGAAATCACTCACAAAGAGAAACACCCCAGCTCATAAATAGTGCACCAAAAAGTGCAGTTCCAAGAACAAACTGTGCCAACAAAGAGCTTATCCTTGGAGGGAAACATGCGCTGAGGTCAATAACACCAGATAGGCCTAATCCCGGGGCTATTGTTCGATACAGAAACACTGTACCCTGGTCTGTTCTCCAGCGCAAAAGCAGTCATACTGACTACAGCTTGTCAGACAGGATGCTACATCCAAAGTATGTTTTTTTCCTCTTGCCCACGAGCAGTATTAAACTTTATGTAATTTTTTTTTTGTAAACTGGACATCTCCATATTTGATCTTCACCAGCAAACTGTGGTCTCCAAAGAACGGCAAACAACGGTAATATTATTCACTTCCCGGTCAACGGCAAAATTAGGAGTCCTCTCTTCTTTCTCTTATTTGAGGAGAAGGGCCATCGCCTCTGATGAATGAATGGCAAAATCCTCAACGAAAACGGGCGGGGAGGGAAATTCATCAGCTAATGATTCGCCGTAAACTTCCAAACAGAAGGCTAGAACATAAAATAAACACCCACGCAGAAAAAACAAAACTGGTTAGATCACATCGGCCCTGACTCAGTGCCATGTCTTTGGTTTAAAAAGGGGATGTTTACTCTGCCAATTTTCCACTGCTGTAGATCTTACACGCAGCTTGTCCCTCATTCATGGCTGTGTCGGAGCGACGCCAACGGCTGAATATGGACACGGAGAACAACCGCTGCTCTCAAGGAGGATGAGCGGTGGGGTGGGGCAGGGCGAGTGGGGTGGGGGGGTTCCACAAAGGGAGGGAGGTGGAAACAGAACCAAAATCCTGGGGTTGATTTAGCCTCATCGGTAGAAGTGGAAACGAAAGAGGGCCAACCAGGCCAGGCCTCACGGTGTCAGATTTCCATCTGGTTCAGAGATTTCCATGTAAAGCACATTGCACCACAGCCACTGTATCAAACCTGCTGTATAAATAACATTTGGCTGAGTGCACGACTGACCGATTTACTGCGTGATAATATTCATACGTTACCTTTGATTATCTATCATAACAGTGACAGGGTAATCCCGTCTCTCTTCCTGCTTGATGCAATATCCCTGTGAAAGCAGCGTCTATGGCTTTCCATGCTACCCTCCCCTGCAAATCACGACACATGAAGCAGGCTATCTACACGCCATGCGGAAACAGAAGTGGTGTCCGCTTTAACGCCGAGCGGGCTTTCATATTGCCGTGAATCTTAAAACACCACACAAAATTTCAGCAAACCAACATGAGAGTTGATGCAAGTAAAAGCAAAGTCGTGAAAAATATACAAACGTGTGTTGATGGTGATGGTGTTTAAGGAAATTATGAATACTGGATCTACGGAAAGTAAGTGAGGTTTTACAAAAATACAGAAATCGGTGTACGCGGAAATGGATAGGTGTGCTGGCACAACTTCGCCCACTCTGCAAGACGCATGGAAACGGCGAACAACTACGGAGTGATTAAATTCCGGCTACCCTCGCTGTGCTGAGAACACCACTTTATTCAGGAAAACCAACACCAACAAATACCCGACGAGGGCCACAGGCCGAAACATGTCGGTTTTCTCCAATAAATTGTATACCCCAGCGCTGCAAGAGTAGCTGTGATCTATTGCCGCCTCGCAGCGACAACAAATTTACAACTGCAAGGCATATCAAATCGTGTCTCGACAGAAAATATATAGGTCTTGATTCAGTATCGATTAATTGCCTTCCTCGTTCATCAAGCAAATATACAAAACACAAACAGCATCAAGACAATGAAAATAACTTGGTTGCAGCTATAGTCTCTACTATACACATACACAGTATTCACATTAAACTGTAATTCACATTTCAAATGCATGGAAGACACAAACTGCATAAACCATGCTGGTTGCATAGCATAATTCTGACAAAAGGCCTTGATACAGAACTTTTGCAAAGACCTACCACCCCCCCCCCTCCACACACATCTACATGTGCACACACAACCCAATTTCATTTAAGGAATGGGGAACTATGTCTTACTTGGTCTTGGGTAATTTCCTTGTGCCATGTTTGATGATGTCTTAAACCATATATGTAAGTGGAAGGAATTTCAGCAGTCTGCCTGTCTGACTCCCTTGGGCGAGGCGCAGTCCCCAGCAACTATTTTTTCTTTTTTGACAACTTCATCACAATAGAAAGTGATTTTAACAAGTGAGCTAGCCAAGATTGGTGGTCATATAGTTTCTGTATCCCCTTTAATAGAGACCCAATGTTAGCTCATCCCACAGAAATGTAAAATATAGCAACGTAGCACACATATTGTATTGGTGCTTGAATCAATGCCTTTATGCATGCTCAATAATCCGGGTGAGGAAATCATAAAGGTGAACCAGTTCACCTGGACACAATGTTTGAGAGAAACGTTTCATCGCTCATCTAAGTGACCTCTTCAGTCTCAACTGACCGCAGGTATCCCCACCCTTACAAACAATACAGTGGCATAATGACCGTAAACAATCGGTTTCATATGCAAATGATCATGAGCATTAACTAGCGTTACAATGGCCATGTGTACTATTCACAGAAGATTTGGGAATAGCTGCCATCACAGCATTGTAAGATGGTGACAGATATACTCTTAGCCCCCCCCCCCTCACTTCAGGGATGGTCGTTCCCTCTTCACATGGGTGGCCTCTTTGACTCCCCACCCAAACCAGTCTTTCTCCCTATCAAGGATGCACACATCCTTGATAGGGAGGATCAAACACAGGGAGGATCAAAGATCAACGATGTGCACATCCTTGAAAGGGAGGATCAAAGATCAACAATGTGCACATCCTTGATAGGGAGGATCAAACACAGGGAGGATCAAAGATCAACGATGTGCACATCCTTGAAAGGGAGGATCAAAGATCAACAATGTGCACATCCTTGATAGGGAGGATCAAACACAGGGAGGATCAAAGATCAACGATGTGCACATCCTTGAAAGGGAGGATCAAAGATCAACTATGTGCACATCCTTGATAGGGAGGATCAAACACAGGGAGGATCAAACATCAACGATATGCACATCCTTGATAGGGAGGATCAAACGGAGGATCAAACATCAACGATGTGCACATTCTTGATAGGGAGGAACAAACACAGGGAGGATCAAACATCAAGGACGTGCGCATCATTGATAGGGAGGATCACCGGGAGGATCAAACATCAAGGACGTGCGCATCATTGATAGGGAGGATCACCGGGAGGATCAAACATCAAGGATGTGCACATCCTTGATGTTTCTGTGCTTTAGTTGACAATGCTACTTTAATTTTTCTTACATCTGCTTCAACCCAAACCTGGAACAATGAAGAAAAAATGTAAATCGTGTTATATAATCAACACAAAATGTCTTTCAGGAAGGATTTGTGACTGTTTGCTATAGCCTCAGTATGGTACCATGTCACTTATGGGCAAATCACATCACATCCCTTCGTATAGCAAAGTTTAAGGCTGCAAATTACAAATTTCTCGCACGACTTCCTGTCTGCATGACACAGAGCAGCAAGGGTTTGACGAATTACCTTGTGAACACAGTTGTTGGATTTGCCACGGCCTTTTTTTGGGGGGGAGTGGTTGATGTAAATCTGTTAAATACATCCGCACGCCTACTCTTGTCCTCTTGGCACCTAATGCATGTCTATCCATCCCGGAGGAGGGATCCCTCATTTGTGACGCGCTTCCTGAGGCTTCTCCAATTTTCATTTCCCTGGCGAGTTTTTGTGTGGAGTCATTCCTCATCTGAATCCGGGGCAGGGATGGGCGACACGATCCAGAAAGGGGCAGGGGCCGGTGCAGGTCTTTGTACCAACCAAGCAGTTACACACCCGAGTCTATAAATCAAGGTCCTTCGCAAAAACTATTGGTTGGCTAATAGAATCAGGTGTTTAACTGCTTGGTTGTGGGGTGGGTGGTTGTGGGGGGGGGGGGACCTGGTGGGTGGGTGGGGGGGGGAGACCTGCACCCACACCGGCCCTCTCTGGATCACGTTGCCCATCCCTGATCCAGGGGTATGGCACATGGCTCCCATTTCAAAAATTTTTTTTCCCTCTGTTGGCGAACGTAATGCGGTGTAAATTCCACTGGGCCTGATCGGTGAGTTGGGGCCATACGGTAAAGAAAAACCGGACATGGCTTGACCCGAGCTGAATAGGAGGAGGGAAAAAAAAACAGAAACGCTGTGATCAGTTCACTTCGGCCCATCTGGAACGGTGCGCGTGAGCGTGCATCCTTGCAGGAGCCACATGTCCCACAGACGCAGCACGGACATAAACAAAACACCTCCGGGGCGGTAATGCCGGGCCCATTTGGACCCACGACTCGGGCTCCCTGACAAACTCGCGTGTAACACCGGGGGGCAGGGGGGGGTGGGGGTGGGGGGACGCCTGGTACGAGAGTGCGTTTTGCTGCACTGTCATCACACCGACGTGCAGTAAGGAAGGCAGCATCATTATTCCGACATTTCCCACCGCCTCCTTCCCAGTGCTGGGAGGGGAAAGGACGTTTCGTACCAAAACAAGCTTATTAGTTGTGTGTGTGTGTGTGTGTCGTCCCCCCCCCCCTTAAATATTACACCACGTAAGCTTAGAAACGTGAACTTGCGTTACTCTCGGCGTGAGCTTGTGCGGCAGTACCGCAGCCCGGCTTTGTATCCAACCTCATTAGCCCGACCGGGCGAACTTCGTAAGCGCTACGAAGCTAGGTGCAACTTCCCGACAACCGCGGTACCGAGTCGGGGTTCGCCGTTTGACCCGCACTCAGCGCGACGTTTCCACGAGTCGGTGGGACGTTTTCACAAAAGAACCCCAGTAAAGGTCCGGTATCAAACAGCGAAACGTGTGGTTATCCCGGTTCGGCTAATGGGACGGTTGTTCTTGAGCAGCCGATTGGCTCTCGCTCCCTGCGGGCGCGGACAGAAAAAGTTTTGACAAGTTTGGTTTCAAAAAAAAAAAGAAAGAAAAAAAGAGAAGAAGAAAAAGAAGCCCCCCCCCCCCGGAAAGTTCCTTACCGTTCCCGAATCCAAAGAGCCTGCACAACCTGGCGAACCTCATTAGCGCAACCATCGGGCATAGTTGTCCAAATCAAATCCGGATTGAAAACAGGGCTGGATTTACAACGGACACGTTCCGAGTTCCGAGTCGCGCCTGCGGGCGAGCCTCGGCGCTTTAGTACGCTTCCGGAGCGTCACGCGTCAGACTCGGATCCGCCTCCCCCGGCGTCTTAAAGAGACAGTGACCTTTTTAAGAGACTCTTTTTTTTGGAGCCGCGAACGTTGCTGTAGGCCCGGGATGGCGGTCCGGCCATCCAGTAATCCCTCCATCCGTTATCTGAACCGCTTATCCGGCCCTCGGGGTCGCGGGGATGCTGGAGCCTATTCCAGCAGGCATCGGGCGCCGGGCGGGGAGGCACCCTGGACACAGGCCGCCAGGCCATCACACACACACACACAAACACTTTAGGAACAATTTAGTACGGCCAATTCAACCGACTTAGATGGCAGTTCAACCAAAAACGGTGTTTTTTTTATTCAGCATCAGAAATACAAAATACATAACAGTAAAAGGAATAACAGATATACAGCGGCCAGGGGTTACAGACATGTCAGTTTTACCTTTCAGAATACTCGTGGCAGTTATCATACTGTGCATAACTGTAGTCCACTGACTTCCGGTTTCTGCTGCACCAGTTTCCTGTTTGTTGGCCTGCGCTAGCTTCGCGATGGCTGCAAGATTGACCGTGGCTAAATGTCAACGACACGCACAAAACTGCCGGCGAACTTTCACCTGCATCTACCACTTTCAAGTTGTACGTGTCAAGTTACGTCCACAATTCCGTCCGCTCATCCTCAGAATTGTGGGCGTAACTTGAAACTTTGCTGGTAGTTGCAGGGGAAAGTTTGTCGATAATTCTGTGCATGTCGTCGACATTTATCCATGGTAAATCTTGAAGGCGTCCTGAAAAAGTATGCCGTTGTCAATAGCGCGCGTTAACAAACCGGAAACAGGTATGACCGCCGCAGTAGAAACCGGATGTCAGTGGACTACAGTTATGCACAAAGCCGATTAGCGCCTTCGAAGCACCGGCGACAAACACCTCTTCCGTTTTCTTTGCCACATTTTTTCCTCTTCCCACTGGAGGTCGACATAACTTGCTAAAGTTTTATTAAAAGTTCAGAAAAATAACTAATTAACAAACGATTCAGTGTTGTTTCGGATATATATATATATATATATATATATATATAGTAGGCCGTACAAAAGCCGCTTTCACATGTCAATGCCGGATTGGATAGTTGCACTCGAAATCAAGATAGTTCACAGCGCCATCTTGGATTTGTCCCAGACTTTGAGACGTGTGAGAATCCCAACCAAAAACAGATGAGGGTGACAAACCATGCTCTCTTACTTCCGGGGGGAGGGCCGGCCCCCCCTTTTTCTCCCCAGTTGTACTTGGCCAATGACCCTACTGTTTGGGTTTGCGGAAGACCCCAAGCGCACGACACCAGGCAGAGATGGGGTTAGCCGAAACTGGCGTACTTCATTACTAGCTCATACAACGATCAACACAGGAGGGCAATGAGCGACTAAGAAAACAGGAAGTCCAAGAAAAAAAAAACTCCCGGGTAATCCAAACTGGGAATACGGCAGGATACTTCCACAGGGAAACTTCACAAAGAAAACAGTAAACCAAGGGCTGAGATAAACTCGGAGAGAAATGCACCGGGAGGGAAGAGTAACCACTCCTGCGAGGAGGTTACGGCACGAACTGACAACGGGCGCTGGGAGACCAGCAAACTTAAACCCAGCCCTGACGACTAAGCCCGGCCCTGACGAGCTGATTGGCTGCCGGCGCGGGGTGGGCGGGCCACGGCGCGGGGTGGGGTGGACGAGCCGGAACAGTACCCCCCCCTCCACGGGAGCCACCAGGCGACTACCCCGGCTTGTCGGGATGGGAACGATGAAACTCAGTGAGAAGCCCAGGGTCCAGGATGAGCTGGCGGGAGACCCAGCTACGTTCCTCCGGACCGTAGCCTTCCCAGTCCACCAAACTGGAACCCCCGTCCTCGGCGCCGGACGTCCAGTAGCCGGTGGACCTTCCACTGAGGGTGCCCATCCACGATCTCAGGGGGAGGCAGAGCTGGGGCCGGAGGCATCAGAGGACTGTGGGAGATAGGCTTAACCCGAGACACATGAAAAACAGGATGGATCTTAAAGGAAGCCGGAAGCTTCAGACTCACCGCCGCGGGACCGAGCACCTTCCTGATCTCAAAGGGCCCGACAAACCGGGGGTTCAGCTTCTTCGCGGTGGACTGAAGCGGGAGGTCCTTCGAGGACAGCCACACCCTTGGCCTGGTTGGTACGTAGGCGCTGCGGACCGGCGTCGGTTGGTTCCTGTTGAGTAGTACCGTTAGCATGAAAAGAGCAGACGGACAACGCAAGGTGTAGTTTCAACTTCCTTTACTCGGAACTCTTCTTCAGGGACATGCACATATCAACACGTACAGTCTGTAGTGCTAGGCGCTACTGCCACCTACTGGAATGATAAGGCATGTAAGACAATACCACAGCTCCCCGACTGGCGCTCAGCTGCCCGGAGCACAGCAGCTCTGGTCACCTCCCAGACGCGACGACACCGGTTCAGATGGGCCTGCACGGAGGGAACTGCCACTTCCAACTCCTGCGCAGCAAAGAGAGGCGGCTGGTAGCCCAGGGACACCTCAAAAGGTGTGAAGCCGATGGCAGAGCTGACCAGGGAGTTGATGGCATACTCGACCCAGGGGAGGAACCGGCTCCAGGAGCTGGGCTTCTTGGCGGCCACACACCGGAGGGCAGACTCCACGCTCTGGTTCATCCTCTCCGTCTGCCCGTTAGTCTGTGGGTGATAGAAGAGAGACTAACAGAGGCACCCAACCCCTTACAAAAAGCCCGCCATACCTGGGAGACGAACTGGGGCCCTCGGTCCAAGACGACGTCCAGGGGAAGGCCGTGGAGACGGAACACGTGGCTCGTCAGGAGGTCCACCGTCTCAGAAGCCGATGGGAGTTTGGGGAGGGCCGCCAGGTGCACTCCCTTACTGAAGCGGTCCACCACTGCCAGGATCACAGTGTTATCCTGGGCGGGAGGCAGTCCGGGGACAAAATCCAACGCCACATGGGACCAGGGCCGGCTTGGAGTTGGGAGGGGCTGCAGCAGACCCGCGGGTGCCTGGTGAGAGGCCTTGCTGCGAGCACAGACGGAGCAGGCCTTTACAAAGTCCCTGATGTCGTTCCTCATGGTGGGCCACCGGAAACGCCGAGCCAGGAAGGTGAAGGTGCGGTGGACACCCAGGTGGCAAGCAAACTGACTGGCATGGACCCACTGAAGTACCCGGGACCGGACTGAGTCCAGGACGAATAGACGGCGTGGAGGCACGTGGCTCAGGGCGGGATGGGAGCGCAACGCTTGCCTGACCACGGTCTCGATGCCCCAGGTAACCACGCCAACCACCCTGGCCTCAGGAAGGATGGGAGCCGGCTCCTCTGTAGCTGGCTCCCTCCTCCGGTGTTGTCGGGACAGGGAGTCTGCCTTCGTGTTGCGGGACCCGAGGCGATAAGTCAGCGTGAAGTCAAACCGACTGAGGAAGCTGGCCCACCATGCCTGCCGTCCATTGAGACGCTTGGTTGCTCGGATGAACGTCAAGTTCTTATGATCAGTCCAGATGGTGAACGGCTGTTCCAACCCCTCCAGCCAATGGCACCACTCCTCCAGAGCAGCCACCACTGCCAGCAGCTCCCGGTTCCCGACATCGTAGTTCTCCTCGGCGGGGAGGAACCGGCGAGAGAAGAAGGCGCATGGATGGACCTTCTGGTCAGACGCTGACCGCTGGGAGAGGACAGCCCCCAACCCGGTGTCCGAAGCGTCCACCTCCACGATGTACTGCCTCTTGGGGTCGGGGTGGAGCAGGACCGGGGTGCTGGTGAACCTCTCCTTGTGGGACTGGAACGCAGAGCGGGCAGCCGGGGACCAGATGAACGGCTGGGAGGGGGAGGTCAGCCTGTTGAGAGGTTCTGCCACGCAGCTGTAGTTCCTGATGAACCTCCTATGGAAGTTCGCAAACCCGAGGAAGCTCTGTAATTCCTTCCGGGATGTGGGATCGGGCCAGTCCACCACAGCCTGGATCTTGCGGGGGTCGGCCCGGGTCTGTCCCCTCTCAACGTCAAAGCCCAGGTAGTCAACGGAAGGGGAATGGAACCGGCACTTCTCTGCCTTGACGAAGAGCCGGTTCCGGAGGAGACGTTCGAGTACCCGGCGGACATGCTGGACATGTTCCTCGAGGGTCCTGGAGAAGATGAGGATGTCATCGAGGTAGACCACAACAAACTCATCGAGCATGTCGCGGAGAATGTCATTCATGAGAGCCTGGAATACCGTCGGGGCGGTGGTGAGGCCGAACGGCATGACCAGGTACTCATAATGACCCTGGGGCGTCTTAAAGGCTGAATTCCACTCGTCCCCCTTCCGGATCCGGACCAGATGATAGGCACACCGGAGGTCCAGCTTAGTGAAGACAGTAGCCCGGGTGAGGGGCTCAAGGGTGGAACTCATGAGGGGAAGGGGGTACTTGTTCTTGATGGTTATCTCATTGAGTTGGCGATAGTCAATGCAGGGTCGGAGGCCCCCGTCCTTCTTCTTCACGAAAAAGAATCTAGCTGCCACCTGGGAGGACGAGGGCCGAATGAGCCCCGCTGCCAAGGACTCGGAGATGTACTCGTCCATCGCAGCCTTCTCGGGGATGGTCAGACTGTACAGACGACTGCTGGGAAGGGGTGCCCCAGAGTGGAGGTCGATAGCACAGTCATAAGGCCGATGAGGAGGAAGAGATTGGGCCCGGGTCTTGCTGAAAACCTCACCTAGCTCATGGTACTCGGGGGGAACTGAGGAGAGGTCGGGAGGCGGGGCACTAGGGGCACGTCGGAGGGACGGGCCGGGAGCAGCCTGGAGGCATTGGGCATGACAGGAGGAGCTCCACTCCATGATGGTACCGGAGGCCCAGGCGATGTGTGGCTCATGCTGCACGAACCAGGGGCGCCCTATAGGATCACAGGGACTAACGGGGACTGGATGATGAAGAACCGAAGTCTCTCCACATGGTTCCTTGCTATGGTGAGAGAGACAGGGTGGGTGCGTTGGGTGACGCTGGCCAGGCAGCGCTCGTCCAGCGCGAAGGCCTCCATGGGCTTCTCCAGCGTCTCTAGCGGGATGTTAGCCTGGGCAGCAAAATCTGAGTCCAGGAAACACTCGTCAGCTCCTGAGTCGAGGAGTGCACCCACCGTGAGCCGCTGGTCAGCCCAGGCCAGGGTAACGCTAACCAGATGGTTCTGTGGGGCAGGGCGGCGGGAACAGGAAAGGCGGCTCACTAGGAGCTCCCGGGGCCCCAGTGAGCCTAGTCTTTTGGCCGAGTGGGGCAACCGCTTGTCAGATGTCCCTTCTGGCTGCAGTAGAGGCATTGACCCGCCTTGAACCGGGCCTCCCGTTCGGCCGGACTAAGGCGCGTGCGCCCCAGCTGCATAGGTTCCTCCCCCGTCGTGGTCTGGGGCATGGAGGGAGAAATGGCCACAGGGAAAGTGGGACGAGCAGGAGTAGGGGTCCTGTCAGGGGTACTGGACGACTGGGGAATGGACGGGGATCCACGCGGGGCTCGCTCGCGCCTCCTCTCCCGGAGGCGTCCATCGATGCGGATGGCGAGTTTGATCAGGTCATTGAGGGAGGTGGGCTGCTCCCGGGTGGCTAGCTGGTCCTTGACAGCCTCGCTGAGACCTCTCCGGAAGGTGACCCGAAGTGACTGGTCGTTCCAGCTGCTCTCAGCTGCGGCCAGCCTGAACTCCACCCAGTAGTCTGTGACACTGCCACTGCCCTGCTGGATACTGCTCAGCCGAGCACCAGAGTCCTGGCCACAGACTGGATGGTGGAAAACCTTCTGTAGTTCCGCCACAAAGTCCCCGTAGGTGAGGCAGAAACTGGCCTTCATGGACCAGGAGGCAGTGGCCCACTGAGCTGCTCGGCCTGTGAGCAGGTTGGTCACGTAAGCAACACGGGCAGCATCAGACGTGAACATGCTGGGTTGGTGCAGGAAGACCAGCTCACACTGCATGATGAACGTGGCACAGGTCTCAAAGTCGCCATCAAATGGTCGTGGGCTGGAGAGGCAGGGCTCCCGGGGAACTGGGTTGAGCCCCACAGGGTTAACTGGGGCAGCGGGCCCAGGGGGCGGGTTACCCATAACTCCAGGGGCAGGCTGGTCCGGCGGCTGGGTGGTGAGAGCCGCCGTGATGGTCTGCAACTGCCGCAGGATCTCTGCTTGTTGGCTCGCCATCGCCGCCTGCTGGCTCGTTAGGTTACCCACAGAGGCCTGGAGGGGCTGGACCTGAGTCTGAAGATCCCTCACCGCAACAGAGGCCACCTCTAGCTGCTGGGTGTGGGAGTTGGTCAGTTGGATCTGTCTGATGAGAGCTGCTTGAACCGGACTGGTCGGTACGCTCTCTGTGCCGGCTGGGGTCGTCATGGTCAGTTCGTACTGTTAGGGTTTGTGGAAGACCCCAAGCGCACGACACCAGGCAGAGATGGGGTTAGCCGAAACTGGCGTACTTTATTACTAGCTCATACAACGGTCAACACAAGAGGGCAATGAGCGACTAAGAAAACCGGAAGTCCAAGAAAAAACTCACGGGTAATCCAAACTGGGAACACGGCAGGATACTACCACAGGGAAACTTCACAAAGAAAACAGTAAACCAAGGGCTGAGATAAACTCGGAGAGAAATGCACCGGGAGGGAAGAGTAACCACTCCTGCGAGGAGGTTACGGCACGAACTGGCAACGGGCGCTGGGAGGCCAGCAAACTTAAGCCCAGCCCTGACGGCTAAACCCGGCCCTGACGAGCTGATTGGCTGCTGGCGCGGGGTGGGCGGGCCACGGCGCGGGGTGGGCGAGCCGTAACGCCTACTCTTCACATTCGGCTTCCCACCCGCAGACACAACTGCGGGTCCAGTTTGCCTACGCCATACGTGGGCATCGACGACACTGTGACCCATGTGACGTAGCGACGTGTAGAGTAGGAAACAAGCACGGCTGCTTTTGGAGGACGGTGCGGAAATGTCCTACAGCATATTACCAAACCGACCTAACCGCCATCAAATTTTGAACCCGATCACAGCCCGAAAGTCTCTCAACGATGGCATTTCCCCCCGTAGATGAAAAAAGAGCTTCCATAATAAATCTTTTAAAAAGATATCAGCCAGGAAAAGGAATCAATACCATTCCTAACGTTCATGAACTTCATTCTTAAAATGGCTTTATGAATTAAAAATGAGAGTGACGCAAACTTTATATATTTTCAAACATATCAGGTACACGGAGATCGTCGGATCGAATCCCCGTGTTACCTCCAGCTTTGTCGGGCGTCCCTACAACTGGTCGTGTCTGCGGGTGGAAAGCAGGATGTGGGTGGGTATGTGTCCTGGTCGCTGCACTAGCGCCTCCCCTGGTCGGTCGAGGCACTTGTTCGGGGGGGGGGCAGCGTGATTCCCCCCACGCGCTACGTCCCCCTGGTGAAACTCCTCACTGTCGGGTGAAAAGAAGCGGCTAGCGACTCCACGTGTATCGGAGGAGGCATGTGGTAGTCTGCAGCCCTCCCCGATCGGCAGAGGGGGTGGAGCAGCAACCTGGACGGCTCAGAAAATAGGGTAATTGGCCAAGTACAATTTGGGAGAAAAGGGGGGGGGTCCCCAAACAAAAACAAAAAAACAAGTCTTTTAATGCCAGACAAGCCGAGGAGAAGACAGGGAGCACAGGGTCCAGCGCAAGAGCGCAGAGGGGAGGGGGGCCTCAACCAAACGGGGAAGCAGGAAGACAAGCGAGACTCCACAGAGACACACCAACGACCGGAGGCAGGGACTAGACAGAGCAGACGGGACTGCAGGAACACGGAAAGCACGGTTAGACAGGGAATCAATGAACTAGGAAACAATGAAAGGTTCAAAGGCTGGCAGGCACTACGACCTGGCAAGGTGGACGTGGTAAGGCTTGGGTATATAAGGAGTGGGGTTGATTGCAGTAGATGAGATGCAGGTAGTGGATCTCTGCTCTGCCTGCCGCACACCTGCCTCCAATCCTGAAGCACACATACACACAAAGAGGAGAGAGAAACTAGGGCAGGGGGAGTGGCCAAGATAAGGGGGACAATTAGGGAGACTGGGAAGAGGGCGAGTCCTAGGAGGGCGCAGGAGCGGCTGTGAAACATCGGACTTTGTTTTGAACACATTTTATTTATTTATTGTCCTTTTCCCCCCTTTTTCTCCCCAATTTTATCTGGCCAATTACCCCACTCTTCCGCGCTGTCCCGGTCGCTGCTCCACCTCCTCTGCCGATCCGGGGAGGGCTGCAGACTACCACATGCCTCCTCTGATACATGTGGAGTCGCCAGCCGCGTCTTTTCACCTGACAGTGAGGAGTTTCGCCAGGAGGACATAGCGCGCGGGAGCATCACGCTATTCCCCCCCAGTTCCCCCTCACCCTCGAACAGGCGCCCCGGCTGACCTGACCAGAGGAGGCGCTAGTGCAGCGACCAGGACACATACCCACCCGCAGACACGGGCAATTGTGTCTGTAGGGACGCCCGACCAAGCCGGAGGTAACACGGGGACTCGAACCGGTGATCCCCGTGTTGGTAGGCAATGGTTTTGAACACAGGACTAGACCTATAAGGCAACCTGGTCTGACGTCATTTTGTAGTAACATAGAGTAGAAACAGGATGGCGGATGGTTCATCGCCCCAAACCTCATCACTTTTTTTCCACTTGAAAAAACAAAGTCAGCTCAAATTAACACAGGGAAAGCCACTAACCATTTTTTTCTGAGTTAAATGCGTTGATCACAAGCGTTGGAATTTTGAAGGAGCAATTTACTCACAAGGAACGTATTGCTTATGAGATGCTAACTGTCGAGAGTCTGATCGTAACTTATCAACAGATTGGCCTAACCAGCCAGCCATTGTATTAACAACATTGGGCCTCATTCACTGATAGTTCGTATGTACAAATTTGTTCTTACACACCCATTGAATTTTTAGCCCTGAAGTTGTCTCAAGAAACCAGGGTAGAACCTGGGTAACTCCTGAATTTAGACACCAACTGATGTCTTTGCAAGCCTGGGTGATTGCTCGTTGCAAGAGGTAGCCAATAGATATTAGGGGGAAGGAATTACAAATTACTTTCCCTCTGACTGTCAGACAATCTTGAGAGCTAAAAAACTCCACAGGTGTCCATCCATCCATCCATTATCTGAGCTGCTGCTCTCAGGATCGCAGGGATGCTGGAGCCTATTCCAGCAGTCATTGGGCGGCAGGTGGGGAGACATCTTGGACAGGCCACCAGGCCATCACAGGGCCGACACACACCCGTTCATACCTAGGGACAATTTAGTATGGCCAATTCAACTGACTTACATGTCTTTGGACTGTGGGAGGAAACCGGAGACCCCGGAGGAAACCCACGCAGACACGGGGAGAACATGCAAACTCCATACAGAGGACGACCTGGGATGACCCACCAAGGTTGGACCACCCCGGGGCTCGAACCCAGGACCTTCTTGATGTGAGGTGGCACTAATCACTGCGCCGCTGTGCCGCCCTTCCACGAGTGTGTAAGAACAAATTTGCACATACGAACGATTGATGAATGAGGCCCAGTTCTCTTGAGTGAATTGGCCTACTGCTTCAAAATTCGTAAGAGTGGGGCATCCAGGTAGCGTGGCAGTCTATTCTGTTGCCTACCAACATGGGGATTGGCGGTTCGAATCCCCGTGTTACCTCTGGCTTGGTCGGGCGTCCCTACAGACACACTTTGCCGTGCCTGCAGGTGGGAAGCCGGATGTGGGAATGTGTCCTGGTCGCTGCACTAGCGCCTACTCTGGTTGGCGCCTGCTTGAGGGGAGGGGGAACTGCACTCCAAAGCCAACCTGGGCCCAGCAGATGCAGGCGTTGCAGCAGTGCATATGCACCTCCACGCCTCGTTTACAGCCAGGCCAGTAGAACTGCTCCCTGAGGTGGTGTTGATTCTTGGCGTTCCCATAGTACCCTGCCCCCACGGAGCCAAGAACCATCTGGAGAACCTGGGGACAGAGCACACGGGATACCAATAGCGGCAGGAAGTTGTTCCCTCGTTCTGGACCTTGCCATCTCTTGTATGCCAACCCGTCGTGGAGCTCAAACTTGCCCCATTGAGAGTGGTAGGCCTTTACCTCGGGTCCCAGCACTGACACCTCTGTCCACTCAGGGCGTCATCCCATCTCTAGCCAGCCCCTCACCAGTGCCAGGGTCACATCTGCCTCCTTCTGCTGCCTCAGTTGCTGCATGGTCAACTGGAACCACCTCTCCTCATTGCTGGTGGTCTGGATGGCCGCCACCATCTGCATCATCTGGCCCCGTTCCTCTTGCTGCGGGCAATAGCGGCCATCCAATGCCGCATCAGGGCTCTGTGCCTGCTGAGCAGCAGCTGCTTGGCAACTGGCTCACCAGTCCTTGGGCCTGTTCTTCCTCTGACTGGACTGGAGTGCCACGGTCTTCGTGCCAAGGGTCATGGTTGCCCTCGACACATTAACACAGGCTCCCCACTGACCAGCAACTAAACACTACATTCCATCCACCTCTCTCATTGAGTGCTTGTGCTAAAATTTGTTGTGCTAGTGATGCAGCAGTGTAATTCGTTATTTTCCTTAAATACACCCTGTTTCTTTTTTGTCCTTTGTTTCTAATTTGTTTTTGTTTTAGTTTTTTTTTTTTGATATGGGTTTCTGTTTTCTGTACTGTACAATACTATGGAAAAGAAAAGGAAAGTGTTTAAAAAAATCTTTTACTTTTGGCTAAAAAGTGTATCTTGCTGTGGTGGTCCGCACCGCAGGTTCCTACAGTCAGCATGTGGATATCACAGATATCGGCCCTTCTCCCTCTGGAGAAACTGACTCATGATCTCTACCATGAATCGAACAAATTCTGGAGTCTCTGGAGGCCTTTGCACTCAAAGTCCTTTCCTACAGGGACTTTGACCCACTTGTCTGTCCCTGGAGGGCGGTGGCTGATTGCTCTATTTGTTTTGTGGTCTTTGCTTGCTTCCTATCATGTTCTTGTGAAGTCTTTCTTATTTATTGTCATGGCTATTTTTCATTTTACTTCTTTTTCCTTTCAATATAACTTACATATTGCAGCGTCTGTTGTTGATTTGGGGTGGGATTTTTCTGTTTTGTGCATTTTTCTGTTGCTGTTTGTGAGGTGTTTGCATTCATTAAATTTGAAAATCAATGAAAAAATAAATAAACACAACCTCCCCAGCAGTTCAGCACATCCAGACTAATGATGCATGGGTCTTGGGTGCTGGCGAGCCAGAACTCCGGCGCCAGCTCCTGGTCTCCAGCCTGGACTCACGGTGACTTCTTCCTTCTCATGCCAGTCTTTTCTCCTGTCACCGTCATCAGCTGGGTGATTGTTGGTGACCATGTCTCCGAGAGTGGGCTGGTGGTGCCCGGGAGGATGCCAGGTCACACCAGGGAAATAGTAGATCCCCGTGTTTACCAGAACCCGGCAGGTTTGACCGTCGAGTTGGCAGTTCAGATACAGTCCTTTGGCGTGACCCAGGCGGCCAACCAGCGTGCATCGGCCTTGAAGGGCGGCTGGAGACTGGAGTGGCGGTCCCCTCACTAGGCCACTCTGCCGTCATTTCCCCACCAGCCGGTTGACTCTGGCTTTCAGTGTCGGTGCTGGGCAGTTGCAGGCTAGGTGACCAGGCTTATCACACTGGTAACAGCGGTCAGTCAGCTGGGGTGGATGTCACATGGATGTTGGAGGCCATTGCCAAGACTGCTGTGGTAGAGGCCGAACTTGGTTCGCTCCTGCGTCGGTCAACCTGACGTGCAGTCGGAGAGCGGGGGCCTTCTGCTGGGTAGGCTGTGTGGAGAGTACCACCTTGGCCCATTCAGCTTCGCAGACAGCCCCGTTGAGGGATTGGGGCATGGCAAGGTGAACATGTTGGAACAACCGCTCTGGCATGAGCCCCTGCAGGAAAGCGTGGAGGTCCAGCTCCTCTTGGGCGGCTGCGTTGAACTGCGAGTAACCATGTTGGGCATGCAGCTGTACATCTGCGGCGAAGGTGCCCAGGCTCTCTCCCTCTTGGTGGCAGTGGCTGGATAGTTGCTCCCTGCTCTGGTCAGTGAAGGGTCATTGTCCGAATCGCTTCCCCAGCGCCATGGTCAGAGCCTGGAGGTTGAGGAGCACCTGCAAAGCCTTTCCCTCCAATGCCAGGTGGCTGGCAGCTTCATTGCTTGTATCTGCTGTGCCATGCGGCTAATTAGACTGGCGAGAGGTACGGCTCTAGCTGTGTCATCCTATTGTACTTGGGCAGCTTGGCTGGTGTTTTATGTGCAGCAGCTCTCCTGGCCTCTTAGGAGCAGTCGGTGGCGGCTGGCAGCACGCGTCCCCTGTACTGGCCCTCCTGGCCTCTAGGGGGCGGTGGGGCCGCGGTGCACTGGAGCCATCAAGGTGGGCTGGAAAACTTCCATCTCTGGCGGGCTCCATCTTTTACCGCCAGGTTTTTCAGGCGTCAGCGGGGCTGCTCAACGTCCCGTCAGTCTCTGGATCTTTCCATTCTTCAGCGAAATCCCACTTCTGACACCAAATGGGACGAGTTGACGTAGAAGAAGCAGTCGAGAGGCGGAGACCTCTTTTTAATGGCAGCTCCCGTGTAGCCTACCATACATCGCACGACCCCGGGCGTGCTCTTTTATTTGCGCACCGAAAATGGCTGCCGAACAATGCCCAGCTCACTGTTAAAAGCATCAGTCTTAGTCATGGTCCTACAGTCATTCAGTCAGTAAAATGGTCGTCTACTTAGTCCAAGTCGAACCCCCAAACAAACAACAATAACCAATACATGAACACAACGTCACTAAAACACAATTTAAAGTGAACTTTAACAGTCCCATCAGCCCTTGCGCTCCCCCAGTGCAGAACCGTGCAAAGTCAGAGCGACCCCCCGGGTCGCTATGGCTTTGCACCACGAACACAGTATGTCGACCTGGATGTCATCGAGTACAAACAAGAACTGTTAGATCTGGCAACCTGTATCTGCGAATGATTTGGGTCTCAGTCAGTGGCGCCCCCAGAAATTTTTCATAGGGGGGGGGGGCCAAATGAGCCCCCGGAAAATCTTGGGGTGGTACACCAAAACCAAAAGCCATGACTGAATTTCGGGAATTCTATGACGCTGTTGTAGTATACTGTATAGCCTAGTGGAAAACTGTCAATATGAGAGTTTAGAAAAATATACTTTATTGATTTAAATGAACAGCACCAAATGCAAAATATCTGATAGAAGCATATTATGCATAATCAGAAGCATATTCTGCATATGCGACTCGTAGCTGGGGGGGCCAGCGGGGGGGCCAGGGATAGTATCAGGGTGGCCGTGGCCACCCCTGGCCACCCCTTGGGGGCGCCACTGGTCTCAGTTAATTTCAAAAAGTGTTATTCTCCTTCGAAATATCCGCTCACGAGCACGCCGGACATGACGATGCTTTTCGCCGGGCTGCAATCACTGCAGCCATGATCGCTGGAAAGTCTGGGCGTCAGGTAGCGCCACCTCTCTGAAGACGCCAATAATTTCCCCTCTAACTGCATGTGGCTATTAGCGCTGTTGTTTTGCAATGAGGCTCATTTGCATAGAAAAGGGCCAATTTTGCGCCAAATATATGCATATTATCTAATGTAAATACGTGCAAATAGCACTGGAGCACCGAGATGCCATTTGCTTGGCAGCACAATTGGGGGCGCATTTCGCGCTTTGCGGGTGCTTTGAGAATTCCTCGGTTTCTGTTTGTCATACTTGCGCAGGTTTAGTCCTCTTGTGAATCCGCCAGTGAGTGTTTTGTTAGAGTGACGGTTATTCGGGCTGCCTTAACTGTGCGCTCTCCCCCATGACTCTCAGTGCTCGGCCAGCCAATCATGTAATTTCCGTGACGTCATTGGTCACCTGATCCAGCGGCCCAATCGTGTCAAACAGGATCACTCAATCAGTCAGTCAGGGACGCCTTGTTTCCCCCCCCCCCACCCGCATTCCGGGAACTCTGCCTCTGATTGGCTAGTACTCGTTGTCTCCGTTGATTAGGTTGGTTAAGGTTAGGGTTAGGGTGGGGTTAGGGGTAGGATTAGCCAATCAGAGATAGAGTAGGGGCGGGTCTTCCCGGAATCCAGGTGGGGAAGAATAATATCCATGCACGTTACACTACCCCCCCCTTCGGGAAGCGCGTCCCCGCGCTTAAGCATATCAGCTCCTTCACGCCTCAGGGCGCCTACGCTTCCGATGGCCTTACGGTCGCCCCATCCCACTTCTGACACCAATGTAGCGAATTCGGGGGGGCAACCACAGGAACTGCCGCAGCCGGGACGCGAACCCGTGTCGCCCGCACCGCGGGAGACATCGCTAACCGCTCGACTAAAGGGTCAGACCCGCCAGCCAGCGTGTCTCCTTATCCACGCACGTTACAGTATGAACGTTACCACATCCATAGATCTGTAAAAAGGTGTAACAATAGACAAATAACAACCGGCATGTAAACCACCTTACCATTTCAAATGATTTTATTTTCGGACAGACCACACGAGTATTTCAGCTGAGGATGCGACAGACTACCTCGCAATTACATAGGTAGGAATTTCCCTCTTTAACAACTTTTATTGGTTTTCGCAATACATTTGCATGCACATGCACGTGAATATATAGGGAATTACATAACCATAAATGCATTATACCTAATCCATATACATAGATTAGTACACAGGCTGCACATATACCTTGCCATACGTATTATTCGTAATACAAACATAAAAAGAAAAAGGAAAATGAGCAGACAAAAAAGGGGGGGGTTCTCTGCCATCTCTATCTAACTCTAATCTTCCTTACTGAGTGGGATTTGTAAGCTCTTGTAACACTCGATAAGGGGGCCCAACTCTTCAGAAACTGCTGTGTGGAGCCTTGACGAGTGTGTCTAGCGAGCAAGGAGGTAAATGCTATGACTGCACGTGCTTTGCCTTCAAGGGGTACGAGTTTCTGGAGCAAAACCGAACAGGGCACATATGGGGTCAGGAGGGACGCCTCTTTGAAACGTCTTGCTACAGGCGTTAGAAATACTGGTCCAAAACGTGTTGAGGTTGGGCCATGACCAGAACATCTGCCATGAGCAGAACATCTGCGTGCGATCTGCTGGTTGACTTTCGCAGCGAGGACGGGGGAGGGTCTGCGCTAGGAGACATTCAGGCCAGTCTAGCGTTGGGCAAATGTGCTCTCAAAACAACCCCTAGTTTGTGTTAAGCTGTGTCTTGCACGTGGTGAGGGGGTGTGTATTGGGTCACGCGCAGCCTCCCGGTCGTCATCCGTCATTTCCGCTCCAAGCTCCTCTTCCCAAAGTCTCCTAACAGCTTGCAGTGAATGGGGAGGCGGGGGGGGGGGTATTACTTATTCTGTCATAAAGAATCCATGTTAAGCCTATGTGGTGTGGGGATAAAGGTAAGAATTTTTTTTTTGGAACAAAAGTTCACAATTACAACATTTCCATCATGAATCATTTGTGTAATGTAATTTATTTGCATGATTTTAGTTTACCTCAACTCACAGGAGTGTTTAATGTGTGACTGGCATTCTCAAATGTTATCTGCAAAGGTTAGGACAAGTTTAAATTTATCAAATTTTTTTTTTTTTTTAAATGCAGTCCTTACATCTGTTTGTGAGGATCACTGATTTGCTGTTGGATGTTTTTAGGGGGCTAAACTGACTACAGCAGCAGGCGGCGTCACTAGAGGGTTTTGTGTACCGGTGTCTTATAACAATAAGTCTCTTGTGGTGGCTGTGCTAACGATACGGAGGGAAAGCCAATGGTCTAGAGCGAGGTATACATCTTTCTGTGTCTGCTGGATCCCACTCCGAGTCGAGCCGGGCGATACAGTAGACATTATATCAATATCATGACATGAGGCCAGTTATGGTCTGGGGTTGTGCTTCTGGTAATATGGAGATATAAATTAAACGTTGTCATTCCCCGGTCTTAAAGGCTGCATTACCGTAAAGCGAGACCTTTTCTGGACCTATTGGACTGTTTCAGCTGGGAGAAACGAACAGCGAACCTCGTGGATTGGCTGTAGACCGTCTCCTGTAATGTACCTCGATCCACTGGATATTCAGATTAAGTTGTTTATGATGTCCATCGAGAGCTGAGGGTTAACGTTTTCTGTACTAGAAATCTATTCAAAATACATGTATTTTTTTTTAAATTTTTGAATATACACTACCGTTCAAAAGTTTGGGATCACCCAAACAATTTTGTGTTTTCCATGAAAAGTCACACTTATTCACCACCATATGTTGTGAAATGAATAGAAAATAGAGTCAAGACATTGACAAGGTTAGAAATAATGATTTGTATTTGAAATAAGATTTTTTTTACATCAAACTTTGCTTTCGTCAAAGAATCCTCCATTTGCAGCAATTACAGCATTGCAGACCTTTGGCATTCTAGCTGTTAATTTGTTGAGGTAATCTGGAGAAATTGCACCCCACGCTTCCAGAAGCAGCTCCCACAAGTTGGATTGGTTGGATGGGCACTTCTTTGAGCAGATTGAGTTTCTGGAGCATCACATTTGTAGGGTCAATTAAACGCTCGAAATGGCCAGAAAAAGAGAACTTTCATCTGAAACTCGACAGTCTATTCTTGTTCTTCGAAATGAAGGCTATTCCATGCGAGAAATTGCTAAGAAATTGAAGATTTCCTACACCGGTGTGTACTACTCCCTTCAGAGGACAGCACAAACAGGCTCTAACCAGAGTAGAAAAAGAAGTGGGAGGCCGCGTTGCACAACTGAGCAAGAAGATAAGTACATTAGAGTCTCTAGTTTGAGAAACAGACGCCTCACAGGTCCCCAACTGGCATCTTCATTAAATAGTACCTGTTAGAGCCTGTTTGTGCTGTCCTCTGAAGGGAGTAGTACACACCGGTCTGCAATGCTGTAATTGCTGCAAATGGAGGATTCTTTGACGAAAGCAAAGTTTGATGTAAAAAAAATCTTATTTCAAATACAAATCATTATTTCTAACCTTGTCAATGTCTTGACTCTATTTTCTATTCATTTCACAACATATGGTGGTGAATAAGTGTGACTTTTCATGGAAAACACAAAATTGTTTGGGTGATCCCAAACTTTTGAACGGTAGTGTACATAACCAAGAAATTGTAATGTAAAATTTAAATCTCTAAATGTGGTACGAGACATAATGGTTGTTGTCATTTTGCTCGAAGGGATCCGATTGGCTGTGGTTCCTGTCACTGTTAAGAGTCTTGATTCGCTGAAGGCCTCTTGATTGTCTTCCTCAGCCTAATGGTGGAACGTGATGGTCAAATCCCCATCAGATGTGCCACTAAGATGTGGCCTACATAACATACCAGTGCCCGGGTCCTACTTTTATTGATCTTGAAGAAGGTCTAGAGGGCCGAAACGTCACCTAAATAACAAAGAAACAATAAAAGAGAAATGCATATATGGAGTCAGAGCGTGCAACGCTTCTTTCCTACTTTCGGGGATCTTTGTAAACCAAACAAGTTGACACAACGGAGTGAAAGATGGCCATTCCTGCAGACATCCACTAATGTGCAGTACACGGTGGAGGGGGGATACGAGGATGGAGGAGTCCGCCCGTTGCCGTGTCTCACGTCTCAGCTCTTTTTCAGGTCAGCCATGGCAACAAGGGCTGCGTTCCAGCCGGGGGAGCCCATCACACCGCCGCCTGAGAGACAATGAAACACAACATCCGGTGAGCACAACCTGGGGGTGGGTCCCAGAAAGCGGGTTTAGTGGAAACTCTTGAGTTTGTTGACCACGAGGGAAACTCTGGGTTTTCCGTTCCAGAAAAGAGAGGTCACTCAAACTCTGGGTCACTTATCATGAGTCTGTGAACCTAACCTGCTCACTGGCACGTTTTCTTTAACAAACCCTGAGTCCCCCCCCCCCACCACCACCCCTCCAATCTCCTCCCTCCCGCTGAGCCTGAAGCGGCTGTCGGACATGGGGTGTCCTTTCCTTGTTAACCTCATCGATGTTGAAGCCGAATTAATTTGCATTGCCTTACGTCGGGAGAGGATTTTGGGACCCCGGTTAGATGTGCCATCATTCCCTGATGACTCCCTACTCGAACTTCACCATTTTTCGCCACACTCTCCCCATTTATCTGAACAACATTCTGCAGCCTCACATCTCTAATACTACACACTGTGGACATGCTCTCACATCAGAGACAATTCTTTGCGTTGATCTTTGTTTTGTTTTGGGTTTTTTTTGGGGGGGAAGGGGGGTTTCCTCCTTTTTCTCCCCAATTGTACCAATCCAATTACCCCACTCTTCCAAGCCGTCCCGGTCGCTGCTCCACCGCCTCCGCCGATCCGGGGAGGGCCTGCAGACTACCACATGCCTCCTCCCATACATGTGGAGTCGCCAGCCGCTTCTTTTCACCTGACAGTGAGGAGTTTCACCAGGGGGACGTAGGGCGTGGGAGGATCACGCTATTCCCCCCAGTTACCCCTCCCCCTGAGCAGGCGAACTGACTGACCAGGGGAGGCGCTAGTGCAGCAACCCACATCCGGCTTCCCACCCGCAGATACGCCAATTGTGACTGTAGGGACGCCCAACCAAGCCGGAGGCAACACGAGGATTCAAACCACCGATCCCCATGTTGGTAGGGCAACAGAATAGACCGCTACGCTACCCGGACGCCCCCGATCTTTGTTTTTGTGCCAGTGGGAGTTTCCTTTATAACACTGGCAACACAGAACCTATCAGGAAAGCAGCTGTTTGTACAGCCGTGAAAAGTGTTCCTTGCACTTAAACACCCACTGCACATTTTGGCAGTGGTCCCTGGGCACAGACCTCTAAGGACCATCAGAGAGGAGTTCTGCAGGATTGCAGGTGACCGATGTAGAAATCATTCAGTTGAACCTAGCGATGATATTTAATAAATCACATTCTCTTAATGACATTCTGCTGCGACCTCGGACTGGGCTCAGTAATGACTTTTTTATTTTGCAGGGTTTCCCAACGTGATAGCCTATACATCGATGGCACCCATATCCCCATCACCGCTCCTTCAGTTACTGCAGGAGACTGTGTGAATAGGAAGTCTTGCCACAGCCTTAATGTGCAGGTACGTTGACTGCTGTCTTGCAAAAACAAGGACAGTGCATCACAATATACTGCACCTAATATCTCACATTCTCTGCACTGTCAAGATCGTATGTGATGCAGCACACGATCACGAATGTTGAAGCCAAGTGGTCCGGTTCTGTGCATGACTCACGAATGCGTCCCGAGTGTACCCTCGGCAGCGGATTTGCACATGGTACGATATCATTCCCTTGTCTTCCTCTTTCAACACACTCAAAATATAGCCACCATATAATTACAGGAGCGTTTGATGGCCACCTGCTTGGTGACAGAGGGTACCTATGCCAGCCCTCTCTGTTGGCCCCTTACCCTGACCCGGGCTCCTAACAGTGTTTCAGTCTGGCCCACTGCAGGACTAGAGCCCGGGGTAACTCAGGGCTCTAGTCTCTAACTCAGACTCAGGGTAACCCCAGAGAGGGCATGTGACTTTATTAATCCGGTATCACACTTTCCTTTCATTTTTCCAAACTAAAAGTGACACCATCTACAACAACCTGACACCCAACCCCACCCCCACCCCCACTCAGCCCCTGTCAAGGTTCTCCCCTGTGTCTGTAATGGAGCCGTCCAACTTTATGGTAGGAATGAGAAGCTCCACTTGTGTTCTGGATCCCATCCCATCCAATCTCGCTACGGGCTGTCTCCCAACTATCTCCTCACTCATCACAGAAATCATTAACTCGTCCCCCAGCTCTGGTTTAGTCCCCCATACACAAACTGGCTGCTGTCACTCCCCACCCTCAACAGGTCTGGACTCAACCCTGATATTATGCACAATTTCCGGCCGATCTCCAAACTCCCCTCTCTGTCAAAAATACTGGAACATGGCGTCACCTCCCGACGCAAAAGCTCACCTCATCTCGAACAACCTGTTTGAGCCATCTCAGTCTGGTTTCCGCTCACAGCACAGCACAGAAACAGCCCTCCTTAAAATCACCAACAACCTCCTGCTCTACGCAGAATCAGGCCACCTCAGGATTCTCATCCTCCCCGACCTCACAGCAGCTTTTGACACCATCAACCATCGTCTTGGATCCTCCCTCAACATCACCGGTACTGCCCTCTCCTGGCTAAAGTCATATCTCACAAACAGACAACAGTTCATCAGCATCAACAACTGCATCTCCGTCACTGCTCCTCTGTCCCAAGGGATCCCCCAGGGTTCAGTGCTCTGTCCTCTCCTGTTCATCCTTTACATACCCCCCCCCCCTTCGTAACATCGTATGTGGTCATGGTCTCCACTTCTACTGTTACACGGATGACGTTCAGCTCTACATCTCCACTAAATCCATCACCACTACAACTTACCCCACCCAGTCTGACCAACTGCCTCACTGAAATCAAATCATGGATGCAAGCCAACTTCCTCAAACTAAATTGTGATAAATCTGACATGATCATCGTCTGTCCCAAATCTCGCCCACAACTTCTGCCTTACTATGGATAACTCCACTCTGTCCCCCTCCCCACACAGCCACAACTATGGTAATCATTTTCATCAGCAACCCCTCCTTTGAGCACCACATCAATCAAATCACCAGAATTGCCCCTTTCCTCCTAAAAAAAACATAGCTCATCTCCACCCATCACTCTCTTCCTCCGCTGCTGACATCTTGAGCCATGCCTTCATCACATCCAGAATTGACTACTGCAGCAGCATTCTCTACGGCTCATCATCCAAAATCCTCAACAAACTCCAGTACAGTCAGAAATCTGCTGCCCGCCTGCTCACCATCTCCCGTGACCACATCACCCCTGTCCTCGAGAACCTCCACTGGCTCCCTGTCCCCCAATGCAAAGTCCTTCACCTCACTCACAGAGCCCCCCCATAGCCAGGCCCCCTCCTACCTCACCAACCTGCTCCACCGCCATACCCCTTCCCACAGCCTTCGCTCCTCTGACGTCAACCTCCTGTCTCCACCACTCAGGACCAAGCAGCGGACCTGGGTCGATAGAGCCTTCTCCATAGCTGCCGCCTCCCTCTGGTACTCCCTCCCCAAACACATCACAGACTTCATCGATCTGCCCACACTACAATCATTAATCACAACTCCCCTCTTCAGAATCGCTTCTAATGTGTGTCTAATGTTGTGTTTTATGTTTATTTTTACAAAGCATCTGAGTATTTTAAAAAGTGCTGTATATTCCGGGTAGCGTGGCGGTCTATTCCATTGTCTACCACCACGAGGATCGCCGGTTCGAATCCCCGTGTTGCCTCCGGCTTGGTCGGGCGTCCCTACAGACACAATTGACCGTGTCTGCGGGTGGGAAGCCGGATGTGGGTATGTGTCCTGGTCGCTGCACTAGCGCCTCCTCTGGTCGGTCGGGGCGCTTGTTCGGAGGAGAGGGGGAACTTGGGGGGGACAGCGTGATCCTCCCACGCGCTACGTCCCCCTGGTGAAACTCCTCACTGTCAGGTGAAAAGAAGCGGCTGGGGACTCCACATGTATGGGAGGAGGCATGTGGTAGTCTGCAGCCCTCCCCGGATCAGCAGAGGGGGTGGAGCAGCGACCGGGACGGCTCGGAAGAGTGGGGTAATTGGCCAAGTATAATTGGGGGGGGGGGTCCAAAAAAAGTGCTGTACAAATAAAACGTGTTCTTATCATTATCATTAATCCCACAACTAGAGTGCGTTGTGGTTCTTTCATGAAGTATAACACACAAACCTGGATGAGAGCCGCTGCCACACAGATACAGCCCTTCTATAGGTGAGCGGTAGTCTGAGAGAGAGGGCAAAGGTCGTGCTAGGTACAGCTGGTCCAACGACATCGATCCGTGAAATATGTTCTGCAAACATAAGAAAACGCAGGTTTATGCTCAACTGGGACTGAAATATTACTTTTTTCCGTTTCCTTGCTTTGGTCCGATTCGGTCTTAGAGAGAGAAATGAGTCACCGGCTGTTTAAAATGGCCTCCCAATGTTTTCAGTTTGAGTAACAAACAAGTCATTCTAAACCAGTGTTTCTCAACCGGGGGTCCGCGGACCCCTAGTGGTCCGTGGTTGTAATTGCAAGGGGTCCGTGAAAATAAAATATCTTTAAAAAAAAAAGATCCTATGACATTTATAGAAATAGGATTATTTTACTCAAATGTGACTGAGACCTTTATCTACCTAAACTATAAAGGGTAACAGGACTTTATTCTCTAATTACATCTGTTTCACAAGTGTAATTTGTTGTATTTTAATAAGAGATCTCGCTCCCGTTTGCATTGTTAAAAGTTACTGCATAAGAATCCTGTTTTGTTAACCATATCTAAGTTATTTTGTCAAAGAAATTACCATTGAGTCCAAAGCTTTTCATTCTTGGTTTATATCCTACCACCCCACATTTACATAGCAATGAGTTCAGATTTATAGATATGTGTATATTACAAGCAAAGCGTATAATTGCTCTTAATTGGAAAAGTGTTGATGGACCAAGAATTGGTATGTGGGTTAAAGAAATGGCTTCAAACATGTCAATGGAAAAGATCATGTATATTGTTAGACGTAAACAAAGTGTTTTTGATCAAATCTGGGGATTGTTTCTGCACTTCTTAAGACGTAATACTAATGTTGGTAACTCGCTTCAGCAAGAACGAGCTCTGGGGGAGCAGAACAACTCTATCTGACTGTTTATATGCGTAAAAGCAACGGGGGGGGGGGGGAACCACACCCTCTAATCAGTCTGTGAAAGAAATTATTGTTATTATTATTTTATTTTATTATTTTTATTAATTTAATTTTTATCTTTACTATCGTCTTTAACCCTGCTTTGAATTGTATTACTTGTTATAGGGACGGGGTTATGGGGGGGGGGGGGAGGGTGAAAATGTTTGCTGTACTGTGCTATTACTTGTTTTGATGTAATTTGCAAACAAAATTCAATAAATATATTGCTTAACTATATCGAAGTTACAACTGAAAGCTCTTACTTTTGCCCCAAAGAGTGAATAAATGCTATAATGCAACTTAAAATGCAGTTTCTAGTGTTTCTATCAAATTGCAACCCCCCCTCCCCCAAGATCAAGTGGAGGGGTCCTCAGGGTAGATCAAAAATACGCAGGGGGTCCAGGACCCCAAAAAGGTTGAGAGCCACTGGCCTATACACATACACTACTGAGGAGTCAGTAGTGTATGTGCCGCGTCCGCTGAGCGAAACGCAGAACAAGGAAGGCCGACTACTTCCTAATGCCGAGGCCAGGAAAATGTGGTGCTATGCAAATCCGTTTTTCCGTCACCATTTCGCTCCCTGTGCAGCGCCGTCACACCTACTACGCACCCCTCCGGTCAGCCCGAAGATCCGCTCCAGGTCAGGGGGGGCAAGGATGTCCCTTCCCACCACTGACTTTTTGAACCCGGGGGCGTACCGCTCCACCCAGTCAAAGGCTGAGGGGAAAAGAGAAACAAAACACGTTTTTTGTTTTTTTTCCCCACCAGGGCAGCAGGTTAATCAGTACGCAGCTTCTACAGCTTATTGCGCAACCACAGTACTGCTCCCTGACACAGCAAGACTCGGCCACCGCTTGGCTTCTGGACCGTTCGGAGCCACTCACCGACATCAGCAAAGGCTTCCCTGTCCTGGTCTGTCCACTCCTTCCCTTCTAGATAGTAGGGGGTGAACTGGGTGAACAGCGACACTACGTGGCAGCCAGGCGGTGCCAGAGTAGGGTCCAATACAGACGGGATCGTCATTTCAAGCATGGGCCTGTAGGACGGAGGGTCACACTGGTGAGATAAAATCTGTGTGTATGAACCGTGTAATTACATATGTGCGTGTCTGTGTGTGTACCTTGCTGAGGCTTGTCCACGCATGGCATCTTTGTATGCGGTCTCCAGCACCTCCACGCTTTCACAGTTGAGGTGAATGGAGCACTGATGGTGGGGGCCCGGCTTCCCATCTGGCGTGGGAGACGCAAGGAAGTTGGGCAGCTTGTCCACTGCCACTGTTTAGGGAAGGACACGACATGGGGAAGCTTACACGGGATCAGTGTCTGTGTTGGGATTTACGTCCCTTTTCTCATCACTCATTTTCTGCGTCTCTATTTTCCAGCCATTATCCAAACCGCCTATCCTGCTCTCAGGGTGGCGGGGATGCTGGAGCCTATCCCAGCAGTCACTGGGCGGCAGGCGGGGAGACACCCTGGACAGGCCGCCAGGCCGTCACAGGGCCAACACACACACACACATTCACACCTAGGGACAATTTAGTACGGCCGATTCACCTGACCTACATGTCTTTGGACTGTGGGAGGAAACAGGAGCACCTGGAGGAAACCCACGCAGACACGGGGAGAACATGCAAACTCCACACAGAGGACGACCCGGGACGACCCCCAAGGTTGGACTACCCCGGGGCTCGAACCCAGGACCTTCTTGCTGTGAGGCGTCCGCGCTAACCGCTGCGCCGCCCATACACGTGCCCGTATCTATTTTGCATGACAAAAATGTTCTTACTCACCTCATCAAGGCGATATTATCTGACTGTGATTATAATTGTTAGCATCACGGATTGTTAATTTTTGACACATGCAAGATAACACACCATTGATACCCCCACCACCCCCCGAAGGAAAACGGATAGTTAATTCACCTTCGTGTTACTATTTATTAAAAAAGTTGGGAAGAAGACAAGAGGAGAAAGTGAGTTTAACCACCTGTGGGGTTCATGCATGTGGCTCCAAACCCTCCTCTATCTCTATGAGCATGATTATCACAAGTTATTCACCTGTTCTACCAGTTAGATTTGCGGAGGGCTTTTGAATCAATCTACAAAGAAGAATTGTGTCAGTTAAAGGTACAATCAGTAAAATTTTCAGACGCGAGGCCCCTCGCGGACCTGGTGTGCGCTCACTCACACATTCGCTCACCTGCGGGTTTAGCAGGCAGGAAATTCTCCACGAGGGCGAGCGGACCACACACGCAGCACCGGGGGGCTGCTATGTGGAGGTGCTTCGCGTCGTAAACACCGTGTCCTTGGTCTCTTGTGACCACTATCATCGGCGACCGGTAGGAACTGCCGCAATATCCGCAAACAGTGGCCCGCAAATGACGTCACTGACGTAAAAAAACATCTAACAATTTCACAAGCCAACTAGCAGAGATCCTGCAGAAATGTCACGTGACGGGGCGTCGGGGGGGCGTGGCGGTCTGTTCCGTTGCCCACCAACACAGGGATCACGGGTTCGAATCCCCGTGTTGCCTCCGGCTTGGTCGGGCGTCCCTACAGACACAATTGCCCTTGTCTGCGGGTGTGGGTGTGTGTCCTGGTCGCTGCACTAGCGCCTCCTCTGGTTGGTCGGGGCGCCTGTTCGGGGGGGGGGGGGGATAGCGTGATCCTCCCGCGCGCTACGTCCCCCTGGTGAAACTCCTCACTGTCAGGTGAAAAGAAGCGGCTGGTGACGCCACGTGTGTCGGAGGAGGCACGTGGTGGTGTGCTCGGCAGAGGGGGGGTAATTGGCCAAGTACAATTGGGAGGAAAAGGGGGGGGGGATCAACAACAAAAAATAAAAATAATAATAATAATCACGTATAGCTATGTATTCAATGGCGATGCTGCTAATCCTTCCAACATGGCCAGCTCGGGACTGGTTTTCATGCCTTGATAGTGGTGTAGCCGAGGCTGTTCTGGTTTAGGAGTTGCGTTTTTCACGTCTCCTTTTTTGCCAGATGAAAAAGGCTTTTGGGATTCTTCAGAGCTGTGCTGCTTGCTGGCTCCTTCATACTGGCATGTTGAAACAGGCAGCAAGAGGAAGGTGGAGGACCTGTAGTTTTGTGGGACTACGTTGGTTCCCTAAAGCAGTGTTTCTCAACCGGGGGTCCGCGGACCCCTAGTGGTCCGTGGTGTAATTGCAAGGGGTCCGTGAAAATAAAATATCTTTTTAAAAAAAAGATCCTATGACGTTTATGGAAATAGGATTATTTCACTCAAATGTGACTGAGACCTTTATCTACCTCAACTATAAAGGGTAACAGGACTTTTTTCTCTAATTACATCTGTTTCACAAGTGTAATTTATTGTATTTTAATAAGCGATCTCGCTCCCGTTTGCATCGTTAAAAGTTGCTGCGTAAAAATTCTGTTGTTACATGTATCTGAAAGTTACTGAATACATATTCTGTTTTGTTACATATATCTGAAAGTTACTGAATACATATTCTGTTTTGTTACATATATCTGAAAGTTACTGAATACATATTCTGTTCTGTTACATATATGTGAAAGTTACTGAATACATATTCTGTTCTGTTACATATATGTGAAAGTTACTGAATACATATTCTGTTTTGTTACATATATCTGAAAGTTACTGCATAAGAATTCTGTTTTGTTAACTATATCTAAGTTACAACTGAAAGCTCTTACTTTTGCCCCAAAGAGTGAATAAATGCTATAATGCAATTTAAAATGCAGTTTCTACTGTTTCTACCAAATTGCAACCCCCCTCCCCCAAGATCAGGTGGAGGGGTCCTCAGGGTAGATCAAAAATACGCAGGGGGTCCAGGACCCCAAAAAGGTTGAGAACCACTGCTCTAAAGGGGCGGGACGCCCTCTACTGATTTGTTTGCCAAAATCAAGCTTCTGGGGACAAACGCAGGTTTTAAAAGCCAGGAATCTCAGCTCCCAGCAAAGCTATTCTTTCACATCTAGTAGATCCCACGTCGCCTGATAAACAATGCCTGACTTTTTTGCTTTGAAAAAAGTCAAAATTTTATTGAGAGTACCTTAAATGTGACTGAAGTGACTGGAGTAGATAAATGGTGTTGGATGACCATGTCAGGTAATTTCAGTCAAACCCAGCAAAATAGAATAGAAATGAATCAAGTCATATGAAATGTGCCCCCGAGAACTTGGGAGATGATTTTTTGGACGGGTGCGGTATACCATTGATTTTGGTGACCGGAGAGGTGTAATCTATCTGATCTATAGCTTTGATGAACTCGGGAGATAGAGAACCCTACAACGAAAAACACTTGGGTTAGAAAATAAAACAAATTGCCTGAGATTATGTCTTGATGCATGCTCAATAATCCAGGTGAGAAAATCAAAGAAGGTTGAATCAGTTCATCTGGACACAACGTTTATTGACGGATACGTTTCATCCCTCATCTAAGTCAGTGTTTCTCAACCGGGGGTCCGCGGACCCCTAGTGGTCCGTGGTGTAATTGCAAGGGGTCCGTGAAAATAAAATATCTTTTAAAAAAAAAGATCCTATGACATTTATAGAAATGGGATTATTTTACTCAAATGTGACTGAGACCTTTATCTACCTAAACTATAAAGGGTAACAGGACTTTTTTCTCTAATTACATCTGTTTCACAAGTGTAATTTATTGTATTTTAATAAGAGATCTCGCTCCCGTTTGCATTGTTAAAAGTTACTGCATAAAAATTCTGTTGTTACATATATCTGAAAGTTACTGAATACATATTCTGTTTTGTTACATATATCTGAAAGTTACTGAATACATATTCTGTTGTTACATATATCTGAAAGTTACTGCATAAGAATTCTGTTTTGTTAACTATATCTAAGTTACAACTGAAAGCTCTTATTTTTGCCCCAAAGAGTGAATAAATGCTATAATGCAATTTAAAATGCAGTTTCTACTGTTTCTACAAATTGCAACCCCCTCCCCCAAGATCAGGTGGAGGGGTCCTCAGGGTAGATCAAAAATACGCAGGGGGTCCAGGACCCCAAAAAGGTTGAGAACCACTGATCTAAGTGACCTCTTCTTCTCTGACTGAAGGTGTCACTTCGATGAGTGATAAAATGTATCTGTCAATAAACATTGTATCCAGATGAACTGATTCAACCGTCTTTGATGCCTGGGATTACATTTATATGTTGCGTTTTGCTTCTCTTGATTACCTGTGGCGTGAGCTTTTTGAAGGTGACATATGGAGTAGCGTTGGACAGAACCACTTTGCTGCGAATCTCTGTGCCATCCTTCAGCACCACTCCTTTGGTAGCACCATCAGAGCCCACCAGTACCTGCTCCACCTCCTGCCAAATGTACGTATTGTACCTTATCCAGTCCAAAACCAAAACCGCTCAGCATCGGGGAGAGGGGAAAAAAAAACCAATCTCGTCCTCAGTTAGCTTGCTGCTTAACTGACGCCAAAGAACCTACCAACGTTTCCAATGGCATCGCCGCATGGTTTTATCTCCAGCAGGTAATGATCAAAACCAGCTCACCTTCTCCGTGAAGATTTCAGCCCCGTGGGAGCGAGCAGAGCTAGCGATAGCCTTGGACACGCCTCCCATGCCCCCCTCCACGTAGCCCCACGCTCCTTTCTCCTTCTCGAGCTCCCCCATCACATGGTGCAGGAGCACGTACCTTCGCGGATCAGAACATGTGAGGCAGAAGTCAACTGGCTGAAGGAGCCATGATTATCAATTCATTCCAATTACATCTGTGTATAATATACTATACATGTATGCATGTGTATGTGAGTGTCCCACTGTATTTGACTGTATGTCTCACCCACTGCCAGGACTATCAGGACTGGTCATAGCGCCTATCACAGCATCGGTAGCAAGCGTGGCCCTCAGAGGCTCAGACTCAAACCACCGGTTCAGGATCTAGAGACACGCGCAAGGCGGTTAGCTTTGACGGCGTCATACCAAGGTAGTAAGCTCAGTTCAATCATGCGTTATAACCATAGCTATGACAGACCTTCATTATCGGTGCGGTTATGATCTCGTACAATTCCGGGATGTTCCTGCCCAGTTTCAGACCTCGACACACAAGCAAAATGTACTCATGATGTGCAAAGTTACCTCTGGGGTTTAAAATGTTGTTCGTCCTCATGCATTCATGTTTTGTGAAAATTCTGGCTGTTTGACAAAATTACTCTGCAATCACAGGGCTCGCAACACACCACATTTGACTATCGGCATCAGTGTCTTGGATGCAGTTAGCCTCCTCCTCAGTGATCCGGCGGTGAGGCCTGGGATATCTACGGGAGGGGCATCCAGGAGTGGCTGAATGGCCCCTGCTAACTTCTCCAGGTAAGTGACGAACTCCGGAAAGGCCTGTGGGTACGTCACAGAAAGGGTCAAGATGAGGGACAAATTGAAGGCGGTGAAAAGGTCTGTATGAGAAACCAAAAAAAAAAAAATGGCTAACCACAGCAGACCTTAAAGTAGTTTTCAGTTTATATCGGCAGAAAATGGCTTAAAGCTAAAATACTGAATTTTCCCTCATCATCCATCCATCCATTATCCGAACTGCTTATCCTGCTCTCAGGGATGCTGGAGCCTATCCCAGCAGTTATTGAGTGGCCGATGGGGAGACACCCTGGACAGGCCGTCAGGCCATCACACAGCCCCCCCCCCCACACACACACACACACACACACACATTCATACCTAGGGACAATTTAGTACGGCTGATTCACCTGACCTACATGTCTTTGGACTGTGGGAGGAAACCGGAGCCCCCGGAGGAAACCCACACAGACACGGGGAGAACATGCAAACTCCACACAGAGGACGACCCGGTGCGACCCCCCAAGGTTGGACTACCCCGGGGCTCGAACCCAGGACCTTCTTGCTGTGAGGCGACTGCGCTGAATAGTTACTTCATCCATCTTGACCATGCAGCCAGGTCACATAATACTAGGTGGCATCTTAGCCATGGTTGGAGACAGTCTCCATATAACACTGTTGACATTTTTGGGGGGGGGTTTCCCCCCTTGTTTGCATATGACGTCACAAACTACAGATGGAGGGCAGGAAGTGATTTTCTACATAGGAAGCACTATCACCAACTTTCGAAATGCCTATGTTGGCGTCATTAACTGAGAAACCACAAGGAGTTTTTATTGAGTACCAAAAGTTGTTGTTCATGGCGGGAGGGATGCAAGAAATTGACCAAAAATGGCGGGGAAAAATGGCTTATGATCCGTCGTCTGTGGTCGTGAGGAGCGGAGTCGGATAACATGCATGTGTGTGCAGTGACCACTTCGTCAACAAAAATCCCTCTTCATAACATAAGGATCATGTCCAACATATCTTACTTCCTGTTTATACCTTTCTCTCGTAATATCGTGTAAACTACAGTTCAAGCTAAACTAGCTCCATCTCGTCCATGCTGCTTTTCACTTCCCGCCCTCCATCTCAATCTCCCGCGTCATCAGAATCACGTGACTGCAAACAAGCCATCCAATTACCCCACTCTTCCGAGCCGTCCTGGTCGCTGCTCCGCCCCCGCTGCCGATCCGGGGAGGGCTGCAGACTACCGCACGCCTCCTCCCATACATGTGGAGTCGCCAGCCGCTTCTTTTCACCTGACAGTGAGGAGTTTCACCAGGGGGACGTAGCGCGTGGGAGGATCACGCTATTCCCCCCCAGTTCCCCCTCCCCCCTGAACAGGCACCCTGACCGACCAGAGGAGGCGCTAGTGCAGAGACCAGGACACACACCCACATCCGGCTTCCCACCCGCAGACACGACCAATTGTGTCTGTAGGGACGCCCGACCAAGCCGGAGGCAACACGGGGATTCGAACCAGCGATCCCCGTGTGCAGAAAACAAGTTCCTACTCAAAACAGTAAAAAGGACTGAAAGGTGGTGATGTGGCGACGCAGCTGATCTATTTCCATCTCTATAATCCATATTACTGTAAAACAGTGCTCCCATTTAGTTTGTTATACATCACGTGATCTGCACGGACGCCATTTTTAAAGGGTTCGAGCTGTTTACTGCTGAGCTGACGGCCCACAAGCGACAGTGGCTGCTACACCTCGTTTGTAGTTCTTGCTTCTGGAGCGAGGGGGCAGATTGTGCAAGCCAGCTTTTCAGCTTTAAAGCCCTTTCAGGTGCCGGCACGTCAAACCGAAAGTTCATGAAAACAGCTTTATGACTCAGTTTGCAATACCTTGGCATCTCCGTGTGAGAATTTGCCGATCTCCCTTTGGTTCATGGCCAGATCCGAGCCCAGGGTGAGAGAGCGTGGTGGAGCACCTCTCACCCCCTCCTCCAACATGGGGGTGAAGGCATGGGGGTCCCTCAGGTAAACCTTCAGCCCGTGTTTCTAAAGACCCGGGAACACCAAATAAACGACCGCACACCCACGTGCGTATATGTGCAAATGTACACACATAAAATGTGCTCAGACATAAATAGTGTGTCTTGATTCGGTTTCCCTGCATTCTATATAAAGACGTTGCGTGCATGTGTGTAGCGGCTGTGTGGTCACCTTAAGCTCCAGGTCGTTGTATATGTGGGGTCTCAACAAACTGAGCAAATAGGAGCACCTGGAGAAGTGGAAACCTGCACATGGGAGGAAGCATGCACAACATATTATTGACCCAGCGTAATTCATGTTACCTTTAAACACGGTATCATCACACATGAGGAGCCGGAGGTCGGTATCATGATCACATTTACATATATGGGGTATGATACAGCATTAAAAAGTGAATACCTATGAGGATCTAAAATTTGGTGGGCAAGGGAATGATGAGTTAGTGGGGGGAAAAAATTCAGAGTACAAACCAACAAAAAAGAAAAGTAAAAGTAAAAAATTTCCATATCAGAGGACAATGCAGACACGGGTCTCCTCTATGGAATTTGGGAAAACATTGAGTATTATGCTGGTAAGACGCATATTAACATGCATTATGCTAAAAAGAAACAAATATTGAAGATTACGGTATAGATAGATGCACGTGTGTGTGTGTGTAATATTCCAATAAATTAATATTTAGCATACATACATTTAACTTTTCCTTCTCTAGTCTGGTACTGTAGCATGTCAATAAATGTTTAATGATAGCAGCTGTGAGGTATTCTGCTTCTACTCAATACTAACACTAATTACTCACACCTACTGATGTTTTCAACATCACAATTCACAATTAATCTGGAGAATAAACAACGGCGTTTGAGGTACACGTTTCAATTTTTCAATGATCAAGACATGTACTTTGAATGAAACTAAGGTGCCAGAGTGCATAAAAAAGCATCAGAATTGAGCTTGTTTATCAAACAAAATTTCCAGAGGAGGACCCCCCCCCCCCAAGTCCAGGCCAAGCCCTGAATGTCCTCAAATCCTGGAAACGCCCCTGGTGTAGCGTATAAGCAAAAGGGAGATTATGTGCACTAGTGTGGCGGGGTAGAGGGGCACAACATTGTCGTGACCGTAACGCGTAGTGTGTATTTGTCACTCATTTACCACTCGCACAGAGGTCGTGCACCAACCCCGTCCATCCGTGCGGGGCCTTTTGCTTGAATGTTAATCTGCTCTTTGTATAAAAAGACAGTTCCCAGTTCAGTGCATCACTAGGGACCTTGTTTACCTGGGAAAAGCTCCTCCGAGACCGCTGCTCCTCCCAGCACATGCCGGCGCTCCAACACCGCCGTCTTCAGTCCCCCCTTCTGCAGGTAAGCCGCCTACATATGCACACATGTATACACACACACACACACACACATGCACAGTCACACAGCATCTTTACTCTGTAGCTTTAATCAGAGCTGACAAAGGTGTTGGTAGATAAGTGGATGCATCAACTCACCGCCACCAGCCCATTGTGTCCTACAATAAAATGTAACCGTCAGACATTTTTTTTCCAAGAAAAAAAACTTTTGAGTGCCACACTGATAAGAGTTCAAGTTGAGAGCTCAGGTGGACTGTGCCCGTCCCGAGGCTCAAATTTCATGACTGTGTTTGCAGGGGCAAGTGAACTTGATGACCAGTTTTATTAGTGTTATCCTCCCCCCTTTTCAGTGATTTACTTCAATAATCTTATCTATCTACTACATCTATTTGCAATGCCCTCCTATTCAATGTTCCTTTATCAACACTAGCATATAGATATAGATATAGATATAGATATAGATATAGTAGGCATTATGGCTATGAGCAGCTTATGCATGCAAAGCTGCAATCAGGCAACATGACCGAGTCCAAAGTTTAATGATCCGGGTGACGGTCTAAGACAATCAATGTTCAACTCCAAACACGTGCAATGTTTTACAATAATCAGTTTAAATCAAACTATTTAACGACATTTGAAAGATTCTCTTCTAATCGAATCAAAGCCCCCTGGTGCGCCAAATTTTGTATCCCCTGTAGAATATGTATCCCCTTGGTTTTTAATATGTAACGTTTGTCAGTTCAGTGCAGTGAATAACATGCAGTTAGAAAGGCCCGTCGTAACAATTAGATTTGCATGACGTCTTTATCCCACACGATGGTCGAGGGGGGAAAAAAGCGTTTGTTTTGCCTCTGACATCTTTAATCTCTTAGTTTTGGAAGATGCAGAGGAGCCACAAGCGACTGGCCTGTCTTGAGTGTGCTGCTCTTGTTTGTGAGAACCGTGTTGAAAATGTAAAACTAGTAAAACTGCGCAACCAACACGTCGCCATGTCTGCTCGTTTTCTAACGGAAATATAATAACCAAAGTCCGCCTTAGTTGATTACGCGGGGATCATCTTTTTTGCGGGGGACACGCAATTCCGCGCAACACCGGTGGCACGTCGGTCAAGCGCAGCTAACCAACGTTAACTTGCCAAACTAAACGTCAACGACATAAAACAGTAAAGTTTGGGGTGTTTCTCTCCCCCCCCCCCCCCCCATACCTCCACCGATGACGAGGGCGTCGTACTGGGTTTTCACAGCGGAGTGTGCAAGTCTGGAGGCTGATCTCAGCACAGTCCCGGCCCGCAGGTTTCGGCCGCTCCGCATCGCTGCGGCCATATTACATTAGTGAAGAGAGCCAGATCCCTCCTCCCCCCCCCCGGTTTGGTTTGGAGGCGGGAACACAAACTAACCGGATCTTATTTCCGCTTTTGTGTGTGTATGCTGCACGGCCGGTAACCAAATCATCCGTTAGGGCCCAGTGTTTCTCAACCGGGGGTCTGCGGACCCCTAGTGGTCCGTGGTGTAATTGCAAGGGGTCCGTGAAAATAAAATATCTTTAAAAAAAAGATCCTATGACATTTATGGAAATAGGATTATTTCACTCAAATATGACTGAGACCTTTATCTACCTAAAGTATAAAGGGTAACATGACTTTTTTCTCTAATTACATCTGTTTCACAAGTGTAATTTATTGTATTTTAATAAGAGATCTCGCTCCCGTTTGCATTGTTAAAAGTTACTGAATACATATTCTGTTGTTACATATATCTGAAAGTTACTGCATAAAAATTCTGTTGTTACATATATCTGAAAGTTACTGAATACATATTCTGTTGTTACATATATCTGAAAGTTACTGCATACATATTCTGTTTTGTTACATATATCTGAAAGTTACTGAATACATATTCTGTTTTGTTACATATATCTGAAAGTTACTGAATACATATTCTGTTTTGTTACATATATCTGAAAGTTACTGCATAAGAATTCTGTTTTGTTAACTATATCTAAGTTACAACTGAAAGCTCTTATTTTTGCCCCAAAGAGTGAATAAATGCTATAATGCAATTTAAAATGCAGTTTCTACTGTTTCTACAAATTGCAACCCCCCTCCCCCAAGATCAGGTGGAGGGGTCCTCAGGGTAGATCAAAAATACGCAGGGGGTCCAGGACCCCAAAAAGGTTGAGAACCACTGGCCTAGAGAACTAGAAGAACCCCGCTACAATGTAGCGGTTTGGTTATCCACCCGTCTAAATCTCCCTCCTCTTCATCCTGCCAGCTAACCGCCCTGCCCCCCCCAACTCCCTCCCCCCAAATGCTCAGAATCATCTGAAACGCCGAGAAAAGTGGTTTTTAGCCATTTTTAGAAAAATGCATATTTTGCACATTTATGCATAATTAGTTATGCATAATTTTAATTTTCTGCTATTTTTTTATAGGTGCCTCCGATCAACCCCAATAACCTCCAAAAAGAATCAAGGCCCCAAGTGCTTCAGTTTGGCCGTTTATAGACTCTCACACAGACACACACCACACACCAGACACACATTGTGAAAATACGGGAGTAGATATTACAGTCTTGTCCATCCGCTTAATGATGTGGCAAAATCTCACGCCGGACGCCCTTCCTGACTAAACCCTATGGACGAGGGCACGGGTGAAGCGCTGGATGGCATCCCGACGTATAGGATCATTCGAGTCAAGTTTAAGGAAATTCATGTGGTCATTGGTGCAAACAAACAAATGCAGGAACAGTAAAACACTCAACACACAACTCGAACAGCACAAACGACAGCAGCTCTAAGAGGCCCCATTACAAGTATATTTCTCCCCATCCAACAGAAACCATAATCGACTATATTCAACATGTACCCCAGCCCTGCCAAATGACGGAAGCTAAGCAGGGATGGGGGCTTGGATGGGAGACCTCCCGGGAAAACGAGTTGCTGCTGGAAGTGGTGTTGGTGGGCCAGTAGGGGGTCGTCTTCTCTCTAGTCCTGATAACAAATATCAAATCCCAGAGCAGTGACAGGGACACTGTGCTGTAGGAGATGCCGTCCTTTTGATGAGACGTTAAACCGAGGTCCTGACTCACTGTGGTCATTAAAGATCCCATGGCACTTATCACGAGGAGTAGGGCGTTCCCCGGTGTCCTGGCAAAGTTCCCAAGCTAGCTCTCTCCATCTGGCCACCTCATCATCCCCCCATGTAACTGGCTCAGTGATTCCTCCCTCTCCTCCTCAAGCTGATGTGTGGTGAGCGTTCTGGCACAAAATGGCTGCCGTGCATCACCCAGGTGGGTGATGCACATTGGTGGTGGTTGAGGGGAGTTCCCCCCTTCACTGTGAAGCGCTTTGGGTGTCTAAGCGCTATATAAATGTAAATCCGTCGTTATTATTAAAAATCTAGAAATGAATGGCGGTTTACCGGGCACGGCCAACTGGGAGGAGACCCCGGGGTAGACCCAGAACTCGCTGGAGGGACTACGTCCAGTCTGGCCTGGGAATGCCTTGGGATCCCCCAGGAGGAACTGGGGGGCATTGCTGGGGGAGAGGGATGTCTGGAGTGCCCTACTTAGCTTGCTGCCACGGTGACCCGACCCCGAAGAAGCGGCTGAGGATGAATGAATCTAGAAATGAAAAATCAGATCAATAGCAGAAAAATATTAGTGCATAACACAGAGTTCCTGAAATGTTGAGTCCATTAACAGGAACAAAGGACTGCATGAGCCGGGTCCTTTTCATTGTGCGTTGCAGTACTCTGTCTCTGTCTCAGTTTTTACTATCTTCTACAGCTCTTATGGGTAACGACCAGCGTAACCATAACACATCAGGATAACTCATCAAATCTACAATGAAACATTTCAAGGCCACGTAAACACGACAGTTACGCGGTTGTTCTTCTCCTCAGCCGTGGTGTCTGCTGTGGCTCTGTCAAGTCTGGTTTATCTGTTCAGCCCTAAATCACAATTCAGTCCTTATAAGGCTTTACGAGCACTGTCACATTCATAGACCCTCAATTCAGATGAGGAAAAACTCCACAGGGAAAAAAAAAACTTTTCAGAAAAATATGTAAAAGGCTTCATCTTTAGATTCCTCAAGGCAGTCATCACATTTCCAGTCTTGACTTCATTCTTGGCCCTGTGGTGGCCTGGAGGCCCTGTGGTGGCCTGTTGGCCCTGTGATGGCCTGTTGGCCTGTCCAGGGTGTCTCCCCGCCTGCTAACCAGTGACTGCTGGGAGAGGCTCCGGCATCCCCGCGACCCTGAGGGCAGGATACGCACTTTGGATAATGGAGTGAGTGACTCTAGTGACTCCTGCAGTTTCAACATCTGGACTGACAAGTGTGGGAAAAATATCTTTTCAGTCACTGTGAGAGAAGAATATACAAGAAAATGAAAGCATGAGCGACATTATTGGGTCTAGATGACACCACCGTAGTGGGGCTCATCAGCAACAACGATGACACGTCATACAGAGAGGATGTGCAACAGCTGGCAGACTGGTGCAAGGGCACCAATCGGACTCTCAATGTTGGGAAGACAAAAGAGATGATTGTTGACTTCAGATGGTCCAGCACTGACCCCTCCCCACTCACCATCAACAGCACCATGGTGGAGCCAGTGAAAAGCAACAAGTTCCCTGGTGTTCACATTTCAGAGGACCTCTCTTGAACCACCCATATCAGTTGCCTGGCCAAGAGAGTCCAGCAGCGCCTGCCACGCCTCTGACCGCAGAGCTCTCCAAAGGGTTCTGTGGGCAGCAAACTGGATCACTGGCACCTCTGTCCTCTATCGGGCAGGATGTATTCACATCCAGGTCAATCTGCAAGGCCACCAATATTGTGGTTGACTCCTCCCACCCCTCCCATCCACTGTTCACCCCCCTCCCATCTCCCATCTCAGAGAAGGTTCTGTAGCATCAGGAACAGGTCTACCAGACCAATAGTTTCTACCCCCAAGCAGCCTGGCTCCTGAACACCATGCTGCCCCCATCCTCCCTGGACTCTATTCTCTGCACCCTGCTTTTACAATCCCGTTGCCTACCAACATGGGGATCGCCAGTTCGAATCCCCGTATCACCTCCAGTTTGGTTGGGCGTCCCTACAGACACAAATGGCCGTATCTGCAGGTGGGAAGCTGGATGTGGGTATGTGTCTTGTTCACTGCACTAGCGCCTCCTCTGGTTGGTCGGGGCGCCTGTTCAGGGAAAGGGGGAACTGGGGGGGGGGGAATCCACGTGATCCTTCCACGTGCAGAGCACTGTACACCGAAACATCCATCCATTATCCAAACCGCTTATCCAACTCAGGGTCGTGGGGAGGCTGGAGTCTGTCCCAACAGTCATTGGGCGGCAGGCAAGGAGACACCCTGGACAGGCTGCCGGGCCGTCACACACACACACACGGACAATTTAGTACAGCCCATTCACCTGACCTACATGTCTTTGGACTGTGGGCGGAAACCAGAGCACCCGGAGGAAACCCAGACAGACACGGGGAGAACATGCAGACTCCACATGGTCGACGACCTGGGACGACCTCCAAGGTTGGACTACCCCGGGGCTCGAACCCAGGACCTTCTTGCTGTGAGGCTACACACCGTACACCAAAACCACCATAAGTAAAAACGGTTTCTTTCTGCGGGCTGTCATTCAAATGAACCCTTAACACTGTCAGTAAATCCAGCCACGTTGTGTATACTGTACTGTACACTGTACATATACTGGTACGCTCTGCCATGTCCATCTACCTCAGGCATGTATGTAAGTAGCCTGCTCACATCTACCTCAGCATCTCTGATAGATTCTCTGCACCACTGCCCTTTATCACCTCTTATTTCACCTGTATAAGTCATTCCTTGTGTATATATCTGAAGATTGTTGTGTTGTAGTGCTGTTGTTCTAGGGAACCGGAGTCAAATTCCATGTGTGTGCAAACCTACACGGGCCAATAAACGGATTCTAGTTGATGATCACACCCATATTTGCATATGAAAGTGGTCGTTGGTTTCGGTCGTTACGCCGCTGTGCTGTTGATAAGGGCGGGACACCTGCAGGCGGTTGAGACTGGAGAGGTCACTCAGACGAGTGATGAAACGTTTCCCTCGATGAACTTCTGTGTTCACATCAACACTTACCGCCAGCATCCGTTTTAAAGTATTTCCTGCATCGACTGCACAAAATCCAACTCTCAACCTCGTCCCTGTCCTCTGTGTCCCCCGTCCTGGCTAAACAAAGTGTGGCAACGCTGAGCAAAGCCCAGCCGCAAACAAGTGAAATCTACTTCGCGGCCCGTTGGAAATGTGCAGATCAAGGCCAGCGGGTTCAATCCCTCTAGTTTTCCCCTCCTTCATCACTTTCCTGCGTTCAGACATTTCACTTCACCTAATTCCTCTGCAGCTGACCCTGGACGTGGCCGCCGGACGCCACCTGGAGACAACATACAGTATGTTTTGTGAGTTTATTCCGCGACACGTATCACGACTATGACACGACAGAGACTTCCCTGCCGTGATTCCCATTTGGCAGCCGTGCAGTCATTTCGCAACGCTACTGGCCGAGTGTGCTTATGCATACGAGGAATTTGACTCCGGTTTACAGAGTCAAATTCCTCGTATGCATAAGCACACTCGGCCAGTAATGTTGATTCTGATTCTCAGGGAACCAAACCTGGACGCAGCCGTTCCCTAATCTTGGCAACGAACGGCCTTTAGGAAGAGTGTATGTGGGGAGGCCTACCAGGCGTCAAGCATTCAGCACCGAGTCCGTCCAGGATAAGAACAACCGATCATCCAGCCCGCATCACATAGCCGACTTGCTTTTATTGAACCCGCTGTCGAGGTGACAGGTCTGATAGGTATACGCTGTATCTGAGAAAATGCATAAAACTTGTGTCAAGATACACCGGAAAACAGTTATCCAAATGCATTTTGGAATAAGGGTCTTCTTTGAGAAATCCCCAATTCCCATCTAATCAGCCGTCTTGGTACATTGTCGCAGATAATAAAGATCTGTCACGACCACCGAGTCGCTCAGACCCACCCCGTACACCGCAGCTAGGTTTATCTCCCCTTCTTCTGCAGGACGGGAATTCAGCCGGCGGGAAATAGATGAAAAACCGTATCAGTAAAAAAAAAACAGGAAATGTTTTTTATTGTTATCAAAGCGTTACAATATGGGCACCGCCCAACGACCCCTCACTGTTGGTACAACAGCCCTGAAAACAGACCGAGCTGCGGTGCTTGTCGTGATTCAGCGTTCCTCTTGGTGGCAGAGTTTTCCCATGCAAACCAGCTCCCAAACACTCCCCCCCCGCCCCCCCGCTTTGGACCCACGGGGAACGCTGTGCCGTGCCATAACACGGCAGGCCGGGGCCAAGCCTCCGCCCTCGCAGTTGGCTTTGCACAACATCCGAGTGTAATGTGGCAAAGCGTGACTCACGCCGCGCTCGTGTTATTGGTTCGTTCTGGTTTTGATGATAATGAGTGGAGCCGTCAAAGTTTCGATCCAACGTTTAAAGTCTCCTCGTGGTGCTTTATCTGCGGTCTCCTTCACGTCGTGACTTCCACTGCGGCAGACTTCCAGTTGTTTCTAAGTAGCGTTGGATCCAGACAAGCTTGGCTGGCCAGCATACACACCGGCTATACAGAAGAGGCTGTGGCCGAGCAAGTTGCGGTCGGGCCTTAACGATCTCATGTGAAGGAATCTCCTTAAAAACTTCAAATTGGGCTCTTAACGCCAAACACTTTGCTGTTGCTGGAAGTGAATATGTCTGATTAGTCCCTGTCACTCTTGGAGGTGGAGGTGGCAGAGTTGAAGATGATAAGATTTTCACTGGGAGTAACGGAAGGAGGACAGGATTAGGGACGAGTATATTAGAGGGACCGCTCAGGTTGGACGGTTCGGAGACAAAGCAAGCGAGGGGAGACTGAGATGGCTTGGACATGTGTGGAGGAGAGATGCTGGGTATGTTGGGAGAAGGATGCTGAATATGGAGCTGCCAGGGAAGAGGAGAAGAGGAAGGCCAAAGAGGAGGTTTATGGATGTGGTGAGGGAAGACATGCAGGTGGCTGGTGTGACAGAGGAAGACGTAGAGGACAGGAAGAGATGGAAACAGATGATCCACTGTGGCGCCCCCTAACAGGAGCAGCCGAAAGTAGTAGTAGTAGTAGTAGTAGTAGTAGTAGTCTCTGTCACTATTGGAAGTGGTCCAGTTACTGTGTGTTACTATATGGAGAGGTATTGTAGATTGTATTCTGGGCCCAGGTAGCAGCCGGGCAGCCAGACGGGGCAGACAGGAGGTCGTCTATTGGGATGAACACTAGGAAGTGCGTTAACTACCCTCGCTCTCAGAAACAACCAAACACAGCAAATCATAAACGAGTTATCTTCTAATTTTCCGCCTATATAAGGTCAATTTTTGACGGTGTTTTGCTTAGCCTGTGTAAAATAACTCCTTGGGCCTGATTGGATTGTGCAGCCTTGAAGGAGGGAGAATGAAGTGAGGTCTTATTGGCGATCTAGGGTTTCCAGCCGGGCCCAGCGTGCCTCTCCCCTGGTGATTTAGAGAAGCATTAAGTTCAGGGAAGAGGAATGACCCCGATACGCCGTCCGCTTGGTTTTCCTTTAAGGAACGTCTGTGGACAGAAGCCAATCAACCTTAACCAGATCAAGAGCAGCACATTTTGTTCTTGTAAGCAGAAATCAACACTTCATTCCCCTTCGTCGGCAGAAATTTAACACTGCGGCCCTCGAAGGCTCTCCCGGGCAATAAAGTGTACAATTGAATTACGTTAAAACAGCCCCGGACAGAGCCGCGGTTACCTCATTTTCTGGAAATTCAGCTTATTTCCCTCCAGCGGTGGGGACGGCCAGCCTGGAGACATTTATCTGTTGGCTTTTCTGCACAGTGCAAACTCCCCGCCGTTACGTAACGAGCTCCCGTCTCTCTGTATACGAAACGTCTTCTAAGAGCCACCCGTCCATCCATTTTCCAAACCGCTTATCCTGCTGTCAGGGCCGCGGGGGATGCTGGAGCCTATCCCAGCAGTCACTGGGCGACAGGCGGGGAGGCACCCGGGACAGGCCGCCGGTCCATCACAGCTAAGAGGCATCTTCCTTTGTGATATTTGCTCCCATTATGTGAGCTGGCTATCATGTCAGGCTTTGCCCACGTGAGTTCAAGTCAATAGCTCTCTTAATAAATCAGCGTAATAATAATTCCAAAATAAAAGTTCCATGCGCACTACAGTATAGTATATATGAAGGGTTCTTTGTGTCACATTTTCTGAGTGTGCGGATGAAATGAGGGAGGTGACTGTTTGGAGTGGCATGCAGCATGGAGCTAAAGGTGGCCCACTGCCTTCTGTATTGAAACCAAGCCGAACATCACTGTCCTGATGTCATTCAGGAGAAACTATTGTCCGTTTTATGAGTCCTGCCCTCCAAGCCGTGTGCCTTGATCCGGATCTTCAGTGACGAACGCACACTCAGAGCTGTGCAGGTTTGTGGTTGACGTCTCTTAAGGTGGTCTCCTGTGTGAGCTTCTTCGCAAGTTTCACGAGGCCTACATACAAGTGGGCTCTGGGGACCAGCTGCGGCGCTGGAGAGGTTTCCAGCGGATCCTCCAGCCAAACGAGTAATGGCTGCATTTCAACAACTTATTTAAAGTACAATATATCAAAGAAAGTATAGAAAAGCCGTCTACTTCGTTGCCTACCAACACGAGGATCGCCGGTTCGAATCCCCGTGTTACTTCCGGGTTGGTCAGGCGTCCCTACGTACACAACTGGCTGTGTCTGTGGGTGGAAAGCCAGATGTGGGTATGTGTCCTGGCCGCTGCACTAGCGCCTCCTCTGGTCGGTTGGGGCACCTGTTCTGAGAGGGGGGAACTGGGGGGAATAGCGTGATCCTCCCACGTGCTACATCCCCCTGGTGAAACTCCTCACTGTCAGGTGAAAAGAAGCGGCTGGTGACTCCACATGTATCAGAGGAGGCATGTGGTAGTCTGCAGAGGGGGTGGAGCAGCGACCGGACCGGCTCGGAAGAGTGGGGTGATCAGCCAAATACAATTTTGGGGGGGAAATGGGTAAATAATAATAATAACAGTATGTGGGCAACACAGTGGCGCAGTGGTTAGCGCGGTGGCCTCACGGCAAGAAGGTTCTGGGTTCGAGCTCGGGGGTCGTCCCGGGTCGTCCTTTGTGTGGAGTTTGCATGTTCTCTCTGTGTCTGCGTGGGTTTCCTCCGGGTCAGGGGAATCAGCCATACTATATTGCCCTATGAATGTGTGTGTGTCGGCCCGGTGTGATGGACTGGTGGCTGGGATAGGCCCCCAGCATCCGCGCGACCCTGAGAGCAGGATAAGCGGTTCGGGTAATGGATGGATGGATGATTATATCCCCTGCGGTTGCATTGTAAAACTCTAACAGTAAAGCATTATACTTTCTGCTGGGTTCCTGTCTAGGGCCCCACTCCACTGAAGTCAGTGAAGCAATTAGATAAAAAACTGATAGCGACTGTATAGAGAGCACGAAAATTTTTGAGCAGTCTATGATAATACACTTCAGCAGAGCAGGAACCACAAACCAGAACCCGGCGAGTCCTCAGAAGGATCCTGCCTGCATGGCATGGGTAGCATTTAATCATTCTATACTTTTTTTCCTCCGCCCACAATTTCCATCCATCCATCCCTCCATCTTGTTTCCCACGGTATATCAAAGCCTGAGAGAGACCTAGAGGCCTAGTTACACACGCTGTAACACTGCTGTGTAGGTCATGTTTTGACCCCAATGCCATTGAGAACGACGGGCCTGTTATCCAACGGTATAAGCAGGACTCGTGGCAGTAGCCAATCAGAGAGCGTGTAGGGAGACGGTGGCGACAGCGGCTGGACGTGAGCGAGGAAATGATAAGCGTCAAAATGCGGGAAATTCAAATCGAGCTGAGCGCGACTGCTCCCTGAATGGATCGGGGGTAGGCAGTTGGGATTATTATGAAAGGAGGGATGAAGAGAAAGAGGGGGAAAGTGAGGGGACGGATGAATGAGAATTGAGGCCCACAGGTAAAAGGGAATGAAAGAATAAGAAAGGAAAATCTGGAAGTGAGGAAGGAGGGCATGAGCAAGCTGAGAGGGAAAGACCCGAGATCTTGTCAGGAGAAGGTTTCATGAAGAGGCTCAAGAAAGTCAACCAGTTCGTGCCAACAACAACTGGCAAGTAGCGTAACGATATGCAAAAGTCCTTAATGATGGCAACCTATTGGTGAGATATGCAAATGAAGAATAACTTGAGGAAGAACTCCAAGTAAAAGAGAGGAAAACTAAAACTTAAGGTGGCACGCGCAGGGAGGGTGGGATGAGGACATGGTGCTGGATGTAAAGGAGGGATCATGGGTGGCCCAGTGAGTTTCGGTATGGGGGAACTAAAGAGGAATTTCAAAGGAGGAACAATAATGGATGCACAAAGGCTCCAACTACAAACGGAGTGAAACAGGGCAGTGAAACAGCAGTGGTTGAATTTGAAGGAGAGAGTGTGCCAAAGAAGGTATTCCCGGGCGACTGCTAAATGAATAAGTGTAAATGAATGTTATTTTAGAAACAGGGTTAAAATGTCTAATGACCATCTGCAGAACCTGGGGATGCAGCACATGGGGCACCAATAGCTGCAGGAGGCCGCTCCCTTGCCCAGGAGCTTGCCAACTCCGGTATGCCAGCCCGTCCTGCAGCTCGAAGTTGCCCTGTTGAGAGTGGTAGGTCTTTTCCTCAGGCCCCAGTGCTGACACCTCTGTCCACTCGGGGCACCACCCCATCTCCAGCCAGCCTCTCACCAGTGCCAGAGTCATGTCTGCCTTCTGCTGCTGTCTCAGTTGCTGTGAGGTCATCAGGAACCACCTCTCCTTATTGCTGGAAGTCTGGACGGCCGCCACCGTCGGCATCATCTGGCCCCTGTTCTTAAACTGTTGGACTATTTGCTCACGCAGTTGTTCACAAAGTGGTGAACCTCGCCCCATCCTTGCTTGTGAACGACGGAGCCTTTCGGGGTGCTCCTTTTACACCCAATCATGACAGTCGCCTGTTTCCAGTTAACCTGTTCACCTTGTGGGATGATCCAAACAGGTGTTTTCTGAGCATTCCTCAACTTTCCCGGTCTTTTGTTGCCCCTGTCCCAGCTTCTTTGGAACGTGTTGCAGGCATCAAATTCAAAATGAGTGAATATTTGAAAAAAAAACAATAAAGTTTATCAGTTTGAACGTTAAATGCCTCTTCTTTGTAGTGTATTCAATTGAATATAGGTGGAAAAGGATTTGCAAGTGATTGTATTCTGTTTTTATTCCCGTTTTACACAACGTCCCAACTTCCATTGGAATTGGGGTTTGTAGGTTCGACGTGGCATTTTTTTGTAACCTGTTTTTTTAGGATCCTAATGGTGTCTAGTTAAACATTTTTCATGTTGCCAAGGTCAACTAATGGCCCATGGGGTTCCTTTGGCGGCCATCTTGAATTGATATCCGCGCCAGTGGCAAAAAAAACGTCGATTTTCACAACCCCTGAACCAGACAACATACAAAGACAAATGAACCCACTTCTTCATATAATTTTTACACCAGTAATCAAATGGAAAGGTCCTTGACATGGTACAACCACTCTTTATTTCTGAAAAAACAGGCAAATAAGACATTTTATGCTCATAACAATATAACTTTTGCTATTTTGTTTCGCAGTAGTTTCCTGCAATAGCCAAATTAAACTACTTTATTCTCTTATATCATCTGCAAGTTTATTAAATGGAGGCAATCACTCGAACTGACATAGATGGCACACTGATAATACTAGCTAATTAAATGCAAAAGTAATCAAAACCGCCATTTCACTGATCATCATTGTCGTCCATCTCAGTGTCAGTCTCCACCTCCTCAAAAGTGAACCCGATGGATTGCTTTGTTTTTTGTTTTTTTTGCAATATCTTTGCAATGAAAGTACAATCAAAACAAACCAGAAAGTTGAGAAATCTTAAATATGATGCACACGAAAATCTACATAAATCATAAATATTTACAAATTGGCATTGAACAGCAGCCCGATGCTGCTACTTACTAACGCCACTCGGTTGTCAAGGTAACTACTTATTGCGTACTGGTAATTGCTACTTACGCATTTCAAATATCAGTCGTCACATTGATCAGCGGCCAGATCTCCTATAAGGAAATTGGATGTAATTTAGGCACAGGCATTGAGAGTGTGCAGTGGGGCTTTTAAAACATTGCCAACACCCGCCCTACAGGTAGAAATGGGAGAAATGCCATTGGTATTAAGAAGGAAGCAACTGATGTCAAATGACTGGGCTAATTTACAGGGGCAAAAATATTCTCACCCCACCAAAGGAGTGTTGCAGGAGTGGGAGAATGGGAGGTATCTTTGGTCAGGTAGGGAAGGACATTGCAAAGGAATTTGGAGTGTTTTGTCAGAGGGTAAGTGTTTCGGTAGTTTATCCGGTGGTGGCATGTGGCCTGATATAGACTGGTATTTGGTTAGAGGTAAAAAGGAAAGAAAAACGATAAAACTGACTGGGTAAGTGCATTCAACTATCATGTGATGAAAGAGTATAGTGATTTTACACACATCTGTACAGACGGTGCTAAGAAACCTGAGACGGGAGTGACAGGATACGGGGTGGCAATACCAGCAAAAGGAACTGGAATCAACAGAGGAACATCCAGTAAATTAGTGGTTTACACAGAGGAGGTGTTGGTCGCACTACAGGTGGAAAACACTAGACAAGACAAGGTGTTGATATTATCAGATTCATCCTCAGCCCCTAGCGAGTTTAAGGTCTCTCTCTTCAAACAGCTGTCAAAGATGTACGATATGAAGTCCCTCAGTCAGTCACAGGAATAGGAAATCAGGGAGGTCAAGTAAAATCTCGGTGGGTTCCAACTTATGTAGGGAGGGGGGATGAGCGGGTGGATGAGTTGGCAAAGAGGGCTTCAAAGAAAGGAAATACAGAATTCAGTTCAATTTATTGTCATTAAAGACAATGTGCAGGCACATGTGTAAAAACGAAACGAGGGCTGCAGCTTCACCAAACAGTGCAAGACAGACATAGACAAACATAGTATAAGAGGTGAAGACTAAAAGCTAAAGATAAAGTAAAAAAAACAACAAAGAGCACAAGTATAAACATATTTACAGACATTCAGTGGGTAGCCAGGTTCAGGTGGGCAACAGCTTGGGGAAAGAAGCTGTATTTGAGCCTGGTAGTGTGGGCTCTGAGGCTCCTGTAGTGCCTCCCAGAGCGAAGGGGGGAGAACAGTCCATGGTTGGGGTGGGTGGGATCTCTGCTGATGCTGAGACCCCTTCGAAGGCCGCGTTTGTGATAAATGTCTTTTATGGCTGGGAGCTGGGTACCGGTGATGTGCTGGGTCACCTTGACGACCCGCTGCAGAGCTTTCTGGTCTGCTGAGGTGCAGCTGCCGTACCACACCGAGATGCAGCTGGTCAGGATGCTCTCTATGGTGCAGCGGTAGAAGCTGGTGAGAATTTTGGGGTGGATAGACGGGCGCTCCTCAGTCTCCTTAGGAAATGCAGGTGTTGTTGGGCCTTTTTCACAAGGATCTGGGTGTTTGACGCCCAGGAGAAGTCCTCGCTGATGTGGACTCCAAGGAGTTTCAGCAAAGTAGCATCAGTAAAGCAGAGGTTAAATGTGTAATCTTGGGGGGGGGGGGGACAACCAAATGTGGCAAGAAAGGTGGGACAGAGAGGGGAAAGGGAGGCATCTCTCCAGCTCTTCGTTCTCAAAATACAGGGCTCCTGTGTGTACCCAAAGTTAAAAGAAGTCAGCTGGTGGCAGGGCCTTTTCCTATCGGCCTCCATTGTTGTGGAATAACCTGCCTGCTGCCATCAGACATCAAGAGTTTGTTGAGTCCTTTAAATCCAAACTTAAAACTCATCTGTTTGCCTTAGCTTACAATTAGTTGCCTTTAAGTTGAGTGCTTCACAACCTGTACTGGATGGCGGGTTGGTTTTCTGTCTCAATGAATTTACCAACCACTGTTCTGCCCACGAGATTATCGAGTATAGATTATGACTAATTGATGACTTAATTGATTATGGCTAATGACTATTGCAAACTGTTCTCTTCTCTAACATGTCTTTTCTCTCTCTCTGCATGATGTCTTCTCCTTTCTCTTTCTCTGTGTTTGAATGGTGTCATGTGAGTCTCTCTTGCATGCATGTGCAGTCGGTTCTCCTCCCAGGTCTCTGTGGTGATGGTGGTCGCCATTTGGATGCTGCCTGCCCTTCCACTCCTCACATAAGTTTTTCTTTTATTACATGATGATGCTGGTCGCATGGCTTGGGTCCTGGACTGCTCCGTTGGCATGTGGACACTGCTTGGCATCCTGTGCATCATGTTCTTCATAAATTTTATGTCCATTATGATTCTGTTATCCTCTTTCAATGCTGTATTACGTAAATTACGTGAACACAACATCCATTGCACGCTGTCCGTCTTGGGAGAGAGATCCCTCCTCTGTTGCTCTCCCTGAGGTTTCTTCCTATTTTTTTCTCCCCGTTAAAGGTTTTTTTTTAGGGAGTTGTTCCTTATCCGATGAGAGGGTCTAAGGACAGGATGTTGTGTTGCTGTTAAGCTCACTGAGGCAAATTTGTAATTTTGTGATATTGGGCTATACAAATAAAATTGATTTGATTTGATTTGATCTATATCAAATTCAAGAGGGTCAAAGTGACTAGGGTAGGTAGTGGGTACAGGAGAGAAGTAGCTGTGTTGACAAGGTTAACGTTGGGGCACTGTACACTAAACAAAGCACTGTAAATGGTAGGGAGACGCCAGATAGGCTTGTGTGAGGGACGTCAGGAAGGGGAGTCAGTGGGGTACGTAGTGCTGAGGAGTAGGGGGGGTGGGACACAGCGAGAGATGATGAGTAATAATCTGATGAAATTAAGAGCAAGAATTACCATTAAAGGGTTTACTGAGCGTGGGTGAGGGAACACAGGTCAGGGTGCTGTTAACTTTCTTATGGGATACAGGGTTGGTTTTTTTTTATAGGATATGATGGATAAGCAGGGCTAGGGCGCCAGAGGGGCTGACATTGATAAGGATGTTATAGTAGGACTGGGTTGTAAGGCATGGAGGATAAAATGTGGCTTAATTAGTGTGTGTTTTTTGTTTTTGTTTTTTTTAAGCGTTTTAGATCGTCAGCGTCTGATTCACACTCCCGGCGCAGCAGGGGGCGATAATGCGCCAATAAACTCGACGCCAACCGCCACGAAACATAGACGAAGAAGAAGACGAACCAATCAGGGACGACTTCCGGTAGCGTCGCGCTGCGCCGCTTGTTGGGACGTTTGTCCGCCTTGGCCTTGGCGTGGCGGCGAACCGCGCAGCTGCGATTCAATTCGGGGGGAATGTAAAACTTCTATGTTTCGACAGAAACCCGCAGGACTCCGCGCCGTAGCGCTCGACGGCTGGCCGAGCCAATCACCTGGTTTCCAATGGAAGCGGATGGTTTTGTGAGGAGGCGTCGGATGACAGCAGAGACGTCGGGCAGTGATTCCGGGGTCGCCGGTGCCTCTGCCGGGGCAGAAGTTCGGTGGCTCGGCCGCAGGTTTTGGGGAGTTTCGGAAAGTGTCGTGGGGAGCTTAACGCCCCGGATCGGAAGCGGCACAGAGCTGCAGACTGCTCATTGTAATCGCGGTGTTCAGGAACAGGCGGAGGACTCTGAGCCGGACTATGAGGGTCTGCCGCAGGGAGCCTCAACCAGCACCCACATGTTGGCCGGAGCCGTGGCTGGGATCATGGAGCACTGCCTCATGTTTCCCATCGACTGTGTCAAGGTAGCACAGCTCAGCGTCTGGCCAACATATTCTCGCATCTTCACATCCCCCTCCCCGCGCTAGCGTCACCTCGGCCAAATCTGCCTGCCAGGCTTGCAGCTAGCTTAGCTCGCTAGCTTGCACGAGCGACACCGAACGCGCGCCCGCCCGCCCGGCTGCGCGATGGCAAGGTCAGCCGTGCAGACCGTACGTGTCAGTTTTAGCGGTAGCTTGCCTGGAATTGGCTGGTGGCTGCCTTGGCAGTCGGATCGGTCGAACTTTCATGCGGCACATCGAAACGCCATGCAGGGCGCTGCACGCCGAGTGAAAGGCCACAGATTTTAAAAAAAGATAACGCGAAAAGCAGAAACAGACAGACAGATCGAGACCACCTCGCTACGTAGAAGCCGCGTGTAAACACGCGAGGTCACGTGACCCATCGCCGGCCAGGCTGGATGTGAAAAGCTTTGCAGGTTTTTGTTTAGTGCCGAGTGTTCGGGATCTCTCCGGTTTAGCGTCGACTAACGTTGCCTCGACTGAAGAGGGCAGGTGACGCTCGGGGTAGCCGTGCAAGACGCCTCTGGGGAACTTTCAACTGCGCTGACGTCACCGGCGTCTCGCAAGTGAAACCCCAAGCGAATAAATGAGGGGGTTGGATTCTAGACAGAATACTAACTTGCTGCATGTGGGGGGGGGTTGGGTTACCCCATGGGGGGGGGGTTGGGTTACCCCGTGTTCGTTCGGAACAAAGTCCTTTTTTCGCTGCCTTTTATAGCCTATTTTTGTATGAGTTCTCTGCCCAGGGCTGGAGATAATTGGCTGATTGTAATGCCTTCTGATCACGTGGGAGTCGTGCCGTTATTAGAGGGCCAGTCTTATTTGGTCGTTTGTTATTCAGAGGTGTTTTGTGATGCCGGTGATGGCCCTACGGGGGGGGGGTGCTTTTTAAGGTGGCTGGCCTTACTGAAAATCGTTTTTATAACATAACCATACACTTGGTGGTTAGGTTGTAGTAGCCACATGTCGTCATGTTGCTGTGGTTTAGCACACGAGGGGCAGCAAACAAAGAGTGCTCTCTCTGCAGTCAGCTGTTTGTGTCAGACTGAGATGCTATTCAAATGCAGTAGCCTTCCTCCGTGTCTCTCCCATCTGTAATGTAGCTCCCACTCGGCCGCCTGGGGCTCCTTTGTAAGGTTCTGTGTCACGTTATAACTTCATGCTCAAATGAATTGATTCCCTAGCTTCACACACAAGTGGATTCCTAGTTTGCGCCCCCACAGAGTCGATTAAGGGCATCTAAAGAACCAGCTTTGATGATGTTTTTGTTGTTGATGTTGTTTCTTTTTAGCAGTCTGGCCCTATAACTACTACTACTACTTTCGGCTGCTACCGTTAGGGGTCGCCACAGCGGATCATCCGTTTCCATCTCTTCCTGTCCTCTGCAGCTTCCTCTGTCACACCAGCCACCTGCATGTCTTCCCTCACCACATCCATAAACCTCCTCTTTGGCCTTCCTCTTCTCCTCTTCCCTGGCAGCTCCATCTTCAGCATCCTTCTCCCAATATACTCAGCATCTCTCCTCCACACATGTCCAAGCCATCTCATTCTTGCCTCTCTTGCTTTGTCTCCAAACCGTCCAACCTGAGCGGTCCCTCTAATATAATCGTTCCTAATCCTGTCCTTCTTCGTTACTCCCAGTGAAAATCTTAGCATCTTCAACTCTGCCACCTCCAGCTCCTGTCAGGTCTGGCCCTATAAATAAATGGTAAATAGGTTGCATTCATATAGCGCTTTTCTAGCTGCAATAGCCACCCAAAGCGCTTTACAATCAAGGAATGCCCCAACCAGCTCATCAGGAGCCGTTGGCGGTTAGGTGTCTTTCTCAGTGACGCCTCAACATTTTTGCAAGGAGGAGCCGAGGATCGAACTGGCAACCCTCCAGTTACTAGATGACCGGCTGCTCTACCTGCTGGGCCACAGTTGCCCTGACAGTTTTGGTCAAAATGGTCAGTTGTCAAAATTTGTGGTCTGTGTCAGACATAGGCAACCATATGCCATGGCGTGCCAGGAGTAGGGCTGAATGCCAGGAGTAGGGCTGGGCCATATTGACAAACTGGACTCCCCTCTCTGTCAGAATTCAATTATTATCCAAATAGCCCAACATTTACAGATGAATTTTAAGCACAAAGTGCCGGCTCATATTACTAGGTGCAAGGCGTGGGGTATTTTGAATGCAACATAATGCTGTGACTCAGCAAAATGAAGCCTAGTGTCCTTTGGAAGTATATATATATTTATATATATATATATAAATATAAATGACATTCACTCAGTAATAGGTTTGACATTAGACACAAATGGATGGAGACAGTGCAGCAAATTTTGTGAAAACAGCAAAAATCTGAAATTTAGAACGAGAGCTGTTGGTTTATAATGCTGGCTCTCCCCACCAGAAATTCGAGAGCCTCGTTGTGTACTGGTTTTTCATGCTTTTCCTGTGCTGCATTAAAAAAAATGTTTTGTCTTGTTGAAACGACTCCCGGTTTTTGATGTCAGTACAGGTCAGAATGGGCTCTTATGCTGTCACATATTGCAAATATTCAGTGTTGTTTGTGGATTAAAAAAAAGAAGAAGAACAAAGCGTTGAGTGGTTTTATGTTGGCGAGGATGCACGCCTCACATTATTTGTGACTTAGAGTTTCCACAAGGCGGAAAATGGTAACACCCATCGCCACATTGTGCTGAAAATGATGCAAGCGTTATTTACCTTCAGGCCAAAGGTCTGTCTCAGAGAGAAGGTGCTTTCCGGATATGCAAACACACCATAGACACACACTGTGTATGCATGACTGAGTAACAGCCAATATTTTGATATTTCTGTATTGCAAAATTGTTTGGCACAGTCATCGCCGTGACCGTATAGCAGAAGGCAGAGGGGGACAGCTGCGAATGAATGGAGTCTGGCGTCATTGCAGTTTTGTCAGAGACGTTTCCGTACAGTCTTTCAGAGAGATGCGTCGCAATTTTGGGTTAGCCTTTGTGTGCCAATTAGGGTTTAGAAAAAAGCGGCTCAAGGCCCTCCGTTTCAAGTGGCCCGAGGAAAGCGCCCATAGCAGCGTTGGCTAGTTCACACGGGGCAGCATTCCACAGCTGTTGTACAGAGTGACTCGAGGCCCTGTCTACACTTCCGTCCCCATCTGCACACATACAAAAGAGCGCTATGAGCCACCTGCGTGTCCGTACAGCTGACGGTTTGAGGTTTTAAGTCGTGTAGCGAGTCGCTGAAAGGACTAACCCTCACCTCGTCCCAGGACGCCCCTTAATAAAGCTCGCACAGCAAGCCGCCGAAACCCCGCCCATGGGCACATGTGCTTTAAAACGAGGTTTCTGTCATGTAAGCTACCTTGAATGTAAATAGTTCTTTGGGATAGTTGTCATATACGTATCGTACTTGTCTCCTGCGTGTCCCTATGCGTGTGTGGGTTTAGAATGAGAGCGGCTGACAGGTTTGTTTAAAGGTCATGGGGGAAAAGAGGCTTACAGGAAGTCGGCTTATGTCTCTCTGTGACCTTGCAGGTTGATACTGAACACTTCCTGCTATTCACACACATGGAATGTTGGATGTTCTCATTTCCTTAATTTGACCCTAGTGCAGAAATTAATTGCTATGTCCTGCTGTCTGCCGTGCCAAATTGGACAATAAAGACATTTGTAAGTGCGACCCTGTTCTGACAGATCTCGTTGGATGATGGGGGGAGCACAGTGTGCACTTATAAAACGTTGAGAGTAAATTGCTGCTGTCCACCCTTTCTCTTCCAGACACGCATGCAGAGCCTCCAGCCTGACCCTGCAGCCCGCTACAGGAACGTGATGGACGCCCTCCGGCGAATCATTACCACCGAGGGCATCTGGCGACCAATGAGGGGGCTGAACGCAACAGCTATAGGGGCGGGCCCTGCCCATGCTCTCTATTTCGCCTGCTATGAGAAACTCAAAAAGACTCTAAGTGATGTCATTCACCCAGGGGCTAACAGTCATTTGGCCAATGGTACCACAAATCATACATGCACACTTGCAAAAACAGTATTCTGCATTTGTACGGCAGCTGTGTGGCTAATTGAACAATGGGATCACCATTAGATAGAAAGTTGATATTTGGAGCTGTAGATCTAAGTTGAGCCCCCTGCCCCCCGGCCCATCCCACGCACTCATCAATATGATCTCTGTGAAGCTGCTGAGTCAGGCTAATCCACATTTAGACCAGACACCGCCTGACCAGTCCTAACAACTTGGCAGGCTGTCAGATGGAGTGCTGTCATAACTACAGTGTTAGAGAACCTGAGGAAGTGCCTGTGTCAACTGCAGAGCTGTTGTGGCTTTGGGAATTGAGACAGTAACGTCAGACTGTAGTGTCTATGGCCTCAACCGCAAAATAAGCAACTGCTGAAATTCAACTGGGAAAAACTTGCTCTGGTTGTCCACCTATTCCTCATTCCATGTCTCTCTCTCTCTCTTTCTCTCTTTCTCTCTGTCTCTCGCCCCCCCCCCTTTTCACTTTAGTGGGAGGCTTGGTAAGTCCTCATTCTTCTCTCTTCTTGGCTCTGCTCTGATCTCCCTCCAGCTCGTGGTCTGTTAAGAGCGCCTCGTGGAGAAATGGACTGCCTTCTCCACTAGGTGTCCCTCTCCTCACAGTTTTAGCCACTTGGGAGTAATCGCAGTAGTTCATACCTACTTGAGTTGCTCAGTATGTTTACTGCATTTGGGGCATCAGGGATAATGCAGTAAATATTGGGAAATAAGTCAATTTACAGCAATGGTCTCCAGTTGTGGAAGTGAGTGCCGGGAGTGTGAAGGTTTTCATGCCAACCAAACTACCCTGTAGTCAGCCAGGGAGGGGATAACTAAACGGTGAGACCAGCCGATGTAGTTATTTGTTTGGGATGAACTTTGGCATATTCCTGGCCTTCAGTGGCAAATGATGGGAGACCAGTGATTTGAAGTAATTCTAATTTGGCTCTTACATCGCAGACTTGGCTCTTGGTCCACATATTCATGTAAAAATGTTCTGTACTATCTCATTTTCTGCTGCTCTTTCTTGGCTGCTCCTCGGCACATCTCGCCCCTGCCTCCCTACCCCCTTTTTTTTGGTTTTCTAGTAATTTCCGTGTGTTTCAGGAGCAGCTGGGTGTGTGGCTACACTACTTCATGACGCAGCGATGAACCCGGCTGAAGGTAAGCACAACGCTTAATCTGGATAAAATGTGGGTATGATTAACTAAGCCCGAAGGCCAGAGGAAATGAGAAAAAAGAAACATCCAGATTGTGTGCAGATTGTTTGAGGGTATCCTTTTCATGATGACTCTTGCCTTCGTGTGGTTGCTGTGAGGAGATATTGGGCGTGGATAAGACATCTTACTTTAGCGGCGTGATTGCTGAAGAAAAGTTTTAAAAGCGGGAGATTACAGGTGCCACTCCCAGGTCAGACATCTGGGCTCATGGCCTCGAGCTGGCAGTCTCGCTTAGTGACTCTCACTGTGGCCTCTAGTCCACCTGCCTACCCATGTCAGTAGAAGGGCACCAGTTGCGTCCATGGTGTGCAGCTGTTGGATGGGGGTGCACCTGTTTAAGGATTTGTCACTATTAAAGTGATCAACCACACCCGTCACTCTTTATATCCCTTTGTGAAGAATGTTAACACAGACGGCAACATACTGGCTTGTTCCTGTTAGTTCACTAATTTCTCCTTTTTCTTTCCATTTCGTGTCCTACTGTTATTCTACCCACAACGCACGCGTTCGTGGCCGTCTCCCTCTACTGTACATCCAAATTAGAGGCCTGCCAGCCCATCGCACCCCAACATGCTGAGTTGGTTCGGGCCGGGCTTGGTCCTTTTTTTTTTCTTCTTCCTCTTCAATAGATCGGGCTCAGGACAGAGCACACATAAGCCACTGTATGAAATATTGTTAGATTGATGATGATGATGATGATGATGAAGTATAGCTATTATACATATGCATGTGTGCGTGCATTACATGTGACTGTTGGCTATGCTGTGAGTATGTGTTTGCATGTATGAGAGAGAGTGCACATCAGAGAGAGCTTAAAGTGATATTGGTGCTGGTCTTGGGCTGAAAAATGGCAGACTTTGTCGGGCCGGGGCCGGGCTTGGGCTTGAACACCACGGGCCGGGCTAGGGCTGGAGTTTTTGGCCCATGCAGGGCTCTAATCCAAATCCATCCTCCCTCTCCTCAGTTGTGAAGCAGCGCATGCAGATGTACAACTCTCCATACTGCAGTGTGCTGGACTGTGTGCGCGCTGTGTGGCAGAAGGAAGGAACTGCGGCTTTCTACCGCAGCTACACCACGCAGCTCACCATGAACATCCCCTTCCAGGCGCTCCACTTTATGACCTACGAGTACCTCCAGGAGCTGCTCAACCCCCACAGACAATACAACCCTTCCTCCCATGTGGTGTCAGGAGCCCTGGCTGGGGCCATTGCAGCCGCCGCCACCACACCTCTGGACGTCTGCAAGACCCTGCTCAACACCCAGGAGTCCCTGACCCTCGGCTCCCTGTCCTCCAGCCCGGGCCCCAGCCAAGGCAAGGGAACCCACGGACACATTTCAGGCCTGGCCCATGCCTTCCGGACAGTTTACAGGCTGGGCGGCCTGCAGGGTTTCTTCAAGGGTGTCCAGGCTAGAGTCATCTACCAGATGCCCTCCACGGCCATCAGCTGGTCAGTTTACGAGTTCTTCAAGTATGGAATCACCAAGCACCAGCACGAGAAGAGGAGAACACAGCACAGGGAGGCTTGAGTTGTAGACGAGTCTGGCTGGTACGACCTTTGTCCCTGTCTGTTTTTTCCCCCCTCTCTCTCTTAAGAGGAAATATGGTCAATATGCACATAGAATCTAACCAATCCCCTCCTTTGTTGCCCCTACTCAATCAGACAGAGCCAATAAGAAGGAGAGCTTCACATGCAGTCGGGCAAGTTATATACCTGCTACACTGTTGGAAAACCAGTTTGTTTTTTGTCTTTAAAATTAAGCTTCGTTAACACAGTGTTATAGCACAAGTTTATCTGCACCGTTTATATTTCTTCTCTGGCAACTACTAAATACCAGTATCTCTCTTAACTTAATGAATGTAAAGTTGTGACACACCTCAAGTGGGTCAGGGAGATAGTCAGCAGGGGGCAGTAGTGCTGATTTTTTAATTCTATTTTACCTGTGGTTCTGGGTCTCCATGTCCTTAGCTCTTCTAAGATCAGATTTATTTGCCACCAATTGTAACTTTCAGGCACAGTAGAAATTTGTAACTGACCGTAGATTCAGACAATTTCAAGGCAATTTCTTTTGAGGAAAAACAATGTAATTAAAAAACACAGGCATCTGTTGACATAGAAATTTTCATGGGAATGTCCGGTCTTTGACGTCAACCTAGAGGTCTATACTTTGGTTAATGTTATAAGACACAAAGATTGTGATTAATGCATCACAGTCAATTGAAAGGATGCAGTAACGTGTGCGGGAAGGTGACCCTGGTGTCTCCCACATCTAATGAATCCTCTCAGATTAAGAGAGACCATTTGCAAGGTTTGTGGGGGGGGGGGTTGATTTGGTTTGACAACAGAAAATGAAAGTAGGATATTAACAGTTGAATGAATTATTTAATTGCCTGTTTGTCAAAATGCATTTGTCGGTCCAAGATAGTTTCCAACGACCTTGAGAGAAGAAAAGCGATTTTCGGTTCCTCTGAGGTTTTACCAAATTTTTTTTTTCTTCCTGAAAACGATTCCTTTGTAAAGTAGTTTAACTTAAGACAAATGCCATTGTAGTGCATTTGCCTTGGTACCCATCAGCACCCTAAAATCAACCCCTTGATTTATAAAACGACCACCAAAATGAAACACAAGTCTCGTGTTTCAGTTTGATAGAGCGGACAAGGACAGAATTTGGAGCTACATTCTCACATATTAAATGCAGCTTTCATCCAGGAGGGTAGATTTTCATGTTCTCCGACAGATGTGCTTGAAAGGACATCAGTGTATTACAGTTCTGTGCGTAACTTGCCTGTAAGGTGGAGCCTAGCAAATGACGGACCCTTGACAAAGAATGATTGATGGCCCAGCGGTCATGATACTGACATGAGTGGAAGCTTTCATTCTTATTGATCGATGTCTGAATGTTCCAAACCCTGCACGGCACTCTCTGTTCAATAAATACTGAGCAGCGGGCCTCCGCTAACTGCTCACAAATGCTGGAAGTCCCTCTGTGTTTTGACTCGATGTTTCCAGTAGACATACGCGTACATGGTACACTTAGAGGAGAGATGGCTTTGTCAGGCCAAATTGTGTCTGGGCTGCCAAAATGTGTCTGGGTGACGTCATCGCAATGCAATCGTGACAGCTCGCATTCTGTGACCCTTTTTTGGGGGGGGGGGGTTACTAGCTAGCTAGCTAACTTGTCATTGATGTCAAAAAACATATAATAGCAAATATTGGACGTTTCATTTTAATGGAAAATAGGTTTACAGAACATCTTTATTGAAAATCTCATCCACGCTACACAATGTTAGCTAGCTAGTTTGCTAACAAGGTGATCAACCAGTAGATGAACTTTCACCTAAAGGTATGCTTTTTTTTGTGCTTTTCAAAAAACATATCCCAATATAAACAATTGCAAGTCGAATATAAAGGGGGACCCTGCGCATGTAAGCAGGTTTAATAGTGTACTCTTCTTAGCTACATCGTACAATACATGCGCAGGGTCACCCTTTATATTCGACTTGTTTATATTAGGACATGTTTTTCGAAAAGCATATTTTTAGGCGAAAGTTCATCTACTGGTTGATCGCCTTGTTAGCTAGCTAGAAAACTAGCAAGCTAACATTATGTAGTGTGGATGAGATTTTCAATAAAAATGTCCTGCAAACCTGTTTTCCTTTAAATTGAAACGTCCAATATTTGCTTTTTTTTTTACATCAATGACTAGGTAGCTAGCAACCCCCCCAAAAAAAAAAACGGTCACAGAATGCGAGCTGTCACAATTGCGTACGATGACGTCACCCGGACACATTTTGGCAGCCCAGACACAATTTGGCCTGACAGCTTTACTGCATACACACAGGCACTGGTTATAAAGAGGACGCTCCGAATCCCCATTCCACGCCAGTAGAGTTCAATTCACCTCCTTGGTGTGCCAGCTCACCGTTATTCATATAACTTTGTTTTTTTTCCAAAAGAAAACAAGCTATTTAAACCAGCCACAGCTGTATGGCTGGAAATGTCTGCATGCTTTGTGTGTGTGTGTTTTCAGGGATTTATTTGTAGCTGGAGGTAGGTACAGTTGTTTTGGCTGAAGCGCAGGTGCAGGTGTCAACTTTGACCCAAAGAGGATAAAAACATTGCTCACGTATAACCTCGAGACAAACAGCCGGTCTGTCTATAAAACGCCACGTCCATAACTTCCCTGAGGAGGCTTTTGAACCCCCAAATGACGAAAAAGCACAATGCACACGTTTAATGGTTTTTGTATTGTATTGAAAAGTAAGATGGCATGCGAGGGTAATTAGTGGTGGAAGGATTAAAAATAGCAAAAGCTTTATTTTTCTAGCAGCTTTGGCGTGGTTTTGCACAGCCTTGGCTGTGTCGCAAGTATAACAAATAGGTTGAGCTGACCTTTTTAAGTATTTAGGTCAACCAAAATAATGAATCCAGAAGCTGATGATAATGATAAGTTTATTGGCATTGCTCTTAAAGGTTAAAACAACATGCCAGCATGGTTGAATAGGAGTGTAAATACTCTTGATGAATGTGTGGTTTCAGCAGGAGCTTGATATCCATTGGCACTGTGACAGACCGGTGCTGGTTAAGGGAAGCTAGCAGGTCTTTGATGGGAATATGTAAAAAAGGTGCAAAGCCTGTCTCAATGCCACTGGATAAAACTCCACAGATCACCACACTCCATGCTTTAGTGAATGTGTTTACATGCCGGCATGTAGCATTAGACGGCATTCACCAGCATCTCAGACCAAAACAAAGCAAACCTCCACCCCTCCCGTCATGTTCTTGGCGATTTCGTTGATTGGAATATTGATTTTTACGGTACAGAGATATTTCATCAACATTAGTAAGATAATATGTACGTTTACTAATCCCCGTGGGAAAATTCATCCTCTCCATTTAACCAGCACCCGGGGACCAACTCCACTTCTTGCCATGCAGGGGCACAGACACGAGGTCGCCGCACAGCGAGAAGGTCCTGGGTTCGAGCCTTGGGGTCGTCCTCTGTGTGGAGTTTGCATGGTCTCCCTGTGTCTGCGTGGGTTTCCTCCGGGGCCTCCGGTTTCCTCCCACAGTCCAAAGACATGTAGGTCAGGTCAATCGGCTGTACTAAATTGTCCCTAGGTGTAAATATGTGTGTGTGTGTGGGGGGGGGGGGCATACACACACGGGGGTGTGACGTCATTCTCTGCTCAGGACGCCATTGCTCCACTATCTCTTTACATAGCAAATAGTTGTTTGCTGCTATATTCATGTTTTAAATCCCTTATATAGCAGCTTTAAGTAAGCTTCACTTACATCAGCTAGGAATACAAATCAGCTAAGTCGCTGGTAAAACAGGAAATGACCAAGACAGAAAGTTGACGTCAAATACCCCCCCCCCAAAAAAAAAAAAACAAAACTTGGAAGATTTAACGATTGTGCAATCATCCATTTTGTCATTTGGTTATGCAGAATAATAATTACAAAAAAGCTCATTTGATAACCATTAATTCAGATGAAAGCAAATTACATTCCCTCTTAAATAGAATGTTTGATGCACTTTTTTATGTGGGTATGAAAATTTTAAGCGTTGTAAAAACTTCACCTATTTGTAGCAAACACTGAAGTTGGCATTGCAGAATTTAAGCACTCTCTTCTCGGGTAGCAAAACTGCTGTGGCCCGGACCCGTCCCACACCCGGCATTTTCATCCGGCCCACTTACCACGTGGAATGATGGCACTTGGGCGGTCCGCTCCCATTTGCCGATCTGGGCCAGAACCAATCCGTAGCAGTGCCACATGTGCCACATATTTGCCAAAGATGGCCCATATTTGTTTTGTGATATTTGGGCCATATTCACCATTCACCACACGGGCCACTTCAGGGTCACATCCAGACTACATGTTGCCGAGAGCGCCGCATCTTTGCCAAAAAAGGCCCACATCTGATTTGGCATATTTGGGCCATATTTGCTATTATACATGTGGGCCATTTCAGGCTCACATCCATGTTGTCAGGGCCAGAAGAAGGCCATCAGCGCCGCATCATTGCCTGATCCGGATGCTATCTGGGTTGTCATCCAAAATGAATTTAACCAAATTAATTTTGCCAAAATAGTTACTATATATGAGGTTGTATAACATGATGATAGACAAATATCAGCAAGCATGAACAAGGAACAACTGACTCCACTAGTTAGCTATCAGATCAGAAATCTGAATGGCATTGAAATAATAATAGACAGTAGACGTATAATGTACAGCAGTCACACAAAAATGGATTAGTGATCAATCAACATTTCAACGCACACCAGCGTTACAAGTGCTACTGTGTCCACTCAGGCCTGCTTAGCAATTCAGACATGACACCCACAGACATGGAGGGCAGATAGCAATTGGTTGGTTATGTTGACGTCTGTTTAAAGCGTGTTTGAGTGGCCTGTCGGAGAGCAGTGTTAGCATGTCTTATTTCTTCAGGCACAGTGAGCAAACCCCAATCACTCAGTCAACCCCGGTCCAACATCTTTGGAAAAGGGGGGAAAAACATATTTCCAGGAGGTGTTTTGACAAAAACAGAGATCCATCTAATGGTCCCTGAAACTGATTATGGCCATCAATGACCTGCAGAAGTGAATGTGTCCTGTGTTTGTACTACACTGTGTGAGGTGCAGGCCAAGAGACCCAACACCCATGCTTTCTCTTTTTTAATCGAGCATTAGCTTTCGTTTCATGGTTATTCTGACTTAACTCAATGGGTTCTTATGAAAGGAATAGTAATGAACGACAACAATACAGGCGGCGCGGTGGCGCGGTGGTTAGTGCGGTCACCTTACAGCAGGAAGGTCCTGGGTTCGAGTCCGTCCTTGGGGTCGTCCTCTGTGTGGCGTTTGCATGTTCTCCCTGTGTCTGCGTGGGTTTGCTCTGGTTTAATTAGCCCTGTGATGGACTGGCGGCCTGTCCAGGGTGTCTCCCCGTGTGCCGCCCAATGACTGCTGGGATCCAGTTCCAGTATCCCCATGAGCAGTTTGGATAACGGATA